>NW_020528448.1:0-68293 GCF_003368295.1 Carassius auratus
AATATCTGAGCCGCTGAAGACGAAGAGAATTAACGTTACTTTCGTTTTTGAAATTAAAGCTCTTAAATGCATTTATGTTCACGCGAATCATTTGTGATCCAGCTGCATCTACAGAACAAGTGTGTTATAAGGGTTTTATGCAAGTTTTTTACGCTAGTAGCCATGTTTCGCGGCTGAAGTTTAAAGTCTGCTCGTCACCCTACAGAAGAGAGAGGCGGGGTGTGTTGAGCTCGTTAGCATTAAAAGCAACATGGACTAGAACAGGGTGCTGGAAACAGCGCTGATTTTGACAAGGTAAAAAGGTTGTTTTTTACACTACCATTGAGACATTTTAACCAAAGTAGGTTATAGACTTTTCATTAAGACCTTAAAGAATCATATAACTTGTGGAAAATGGGCAACCAATGACCCCTTTAATGTGTGCAGTCATTTTAAACATTGTTGTGGGTCCCGCTTTATATTGTGTCCCTAATACCTGTGTACTTACATAGTAACTAGTTTTGTACATACAGTAGTATGTAACCGCAGTGTACGTACACATTGGTACCTATCAACAGCTCTAATATTTGTGTAACTACACATATGTAACAACCCACTGAATGGTATGTGTAAGTACAAATGTGTAACAGGACACTGGTAACAACACTTTTTGGTAATGATAGTACAAATGTGTAATGAAAGTGTTACACTTTATATTCAATTTATAATTACTCTGATGTTACAAAACAGCTGCTAGTAAGTTAGGCTTTACATAAAAATTCTGGCTGGTGTCCAGAATATTACGCTTCATATTAAGTGGACAGTTCCTAAGGAGTTACCATGTAAGTGCACTGGTATTACAGTGGTGCACCAACTCCAACTCAAAATCCAACTCCTCCCACTTTACATATCCCTAAACCTACCCATCTCCAACTCCTGGATCAATGGTTCCAATTACTCTTATACAAATTGTTGTTACAAAATTTAGTTAAATATGTCCTGTTACACATTTGTACTTACAAAAAAATCCTGTTGTTACATATGTGTAGTTACAGAAATATTACAGCTGTAGATACTACGTCATGTACTTACACTGTGGTTACATACTACATACACATTTAGTTACTATGTAAGTACACAGGTATTAGGGACATTTAATATAAAGTGGGACCTTGTTGGGTAATTGTCTTATAATAATAATAGATAAATGATATATTTAAAGATGTATATTTCATAACACAGATGTTATTTTCCATCAGTATATATCACATTTTAATGAATAATGTCCTTTTTTTAATCTCCTGTGTTCATGATGTTTTTGTAACCATGGGCTAAACTGACAGGTGTGGGTGGGTTCCTCTTAATGTGAGAGTATATATGGACAAATCCTAGCTACACTAAGTCAATTTATGGAATTCAATTGGATAGGCATGCACTATATATGTGTAAATCTTTCTTTGGATATTGGTCTTTAACAAACTGTAATATATATTTTTTTATATTTCTCAGCCTTTTTATGATTACAAAGAAAATATTTTAAGTATCCAGGGCAAATGTGATGACTTTAAATAAGACTGATATTTACTTTGAAAATATGTTTTTCTGCTATCCACTCCTGTCAAACTCATGTCTGAAACTGCATCGTCTTACTGTAGTTAAAGTGGTGATGTATGTTTTCATGGTGCTGATGATCCTCACAACAGTTTTTGGGAACCTGCTGATCATCATCTCCATCTCTCACTTCAAACAGCTTCAGTCTCCAACTCATCTGATCGTTCGCTCTCTGGCTGCCAGCGACTGTCTCCTGGGTTCTTTGGTCATGCCGTACAGCATGGTGCGATCTGTTGAAGGCTGCTGGTATTTGGGAGATTTTGTGTGTGAAGTGCATTCTAGTTTAGACATGAGCTTCTGCATCTCCTCAATACTGCATCTCAGTTTGGTATCTGTCGACAGGTACATGGCCATTTGTGACCCTCTAAGATACAGAATGAAGGTCACAAACAAAACTGTAACTGTATTTATTACCTTCATATGGCTGTTTTCAATTCTTTACAGTTTTTTAATTGTGTTTTCAGGTGTAAACAAAATCAGCTTGGAGTCATTCATCATGCAGGTTTACTGTGTGGGAAGTTGTGTTTTGTTTTTTAACAAACAGTGGGGTATTGTATGTCCAGTTCTCACATTTTTCCTTCCCGGGACGATCATGAGCTCTCTGTATATGAAAATCTTCTATGTTGCACAAAAACATGCAAAGATTATGTCAGAAAGAGTGACTGTGATGGCAGCAGGAGGGTTGAAGAGCCAAAGCTCTGTTCACAGAGAGAGAAAAGCTGCTAAAACTCTGGCCATTGTCATGGGTGTTTTTTTGTTCTGCTGGCTGCCTATTTTTATTGCTACTATCATTGACTCTTTTCTTAATTTTGTGACTCCAGCCAGTGTCTTTGATGCTTTGGTTTGGTTTGGATATTTTAACTCCACTTGTAACCCATTGATCTATGGTTTTTTCTACTCTCGCTTTCAGAAGGCCTTCAAAATACTCATATCGTCCTGTATTTATGGCTTCAGTGACTCAAGCACCTTTACTTTTGAATGAATGTAATTTTTATATCAGGTTATCATGTTTTGCATCACAATTAAAATTTTGGTCCCACTTTATATTAGGTGGCCTTAACTACTATGTACTTACATAAAAAAATAAGTACAATGTACTTATTGTGTTCATATTGTATTGTAAAACACGGTAGCACTTTATTTTACAGTCCTGTTCCCCGTGTACATACAATGTACTTATTATAGTAATTACAATAACTATGTAATAACTAGGTACTAACCCTGAACCTACCCCTAAACCTAACCCTACCCCCATGTAGTTACCTTGTATTACCAGAACTTTCTTAGATAAATACACTGTAAGTACACTATAAGTACATGGAAGTACACGTACTGTAAAATAAAGTGCAACCTAAAACACTTTTGCTGCTATTGAGGTGGGATAAGGGTAAGGGTAGGGAGAGGGTTGGGAGGTATGGGTAAGTTTAAGGGTGGGTTAAGGTGTAAAGTATGGGTCAACAGTGTAATTATAAATGTAATTACAGAAATTAAATACAGATGTAATTACATGTAGTTTTTAAAAAAAATGTTCAATGTAAAAACATGTATGTACACAATAAGTACATTGTACTAAATTATTAATTAAAATGTAAGTACATAGTAGTTAAGGCCACTTAACATAAAGTGGGTCTAAAATTTCTTCCTTTTATTAAACAATGCTTTTATTGACTAGTATATGTATGCTGAAATAATTTACCATATAATATTGTGGACAATATGACAAAAAACGAATAAGATTTTTTATAACTTTTGAAATAAACTGTGTTTTTTATCTTATAAGATCCTCCTAAATGTAATGAAAGTTGTGATGTTATTCTTTATAAGTGGAAATTATAAATGCAACAGTTACTTCTAACTTAAATGTAGGGCAAGGTTATACATCAGTGTAAGCTTATTTAGAAATTAAGATAAGACATAAAATGATATGTGATGTTCAGATGCAAAAATATTAATCACACACGCATGTTTTTTTTACATTAAAATGATTTTTACATTCAAAATCCAACTTTACAGACAAAAACATGATTGGAAAAAATGAATTCAAAAAGATTTTGGCAGCTGTGATTGTCAGAATAATGTTGTAAAACTACAGCATTTTTTTTACTTTTACAGAACAAACTGTGAATTTTACAATATAAAACTGTAATTTACCAACAAGACAATATAAATGTAAAGTAGTAAATTAAACAATGCACATTTCTACTGAAATCTGCTTTGCATCTTTAAAGGTCCTATGACATGAAAATTTCACTTTCTGAGGTTTTTTAACATTAATATGAGTTCCCCTAGCCTGTATATGGTCCCCAAGTTTCTAGAAATTTTAATCAGTGTAAATCGAGATATTGCTATCTTTCTCTGCCTTTGAGAAAATGGAAGCTCAAACGGGCTGGTCTTGAATCTCCTCGTTGTGACGTTGCAAGGAGAATTGTAACCTCCCCTTTCTCTGCTTTGCCCGCCCAAATATTTACATATAATTCAGTCGCAATGCCACCACAGACGTTACAAACAGACTTTTATGATATGGATTCAACAGCACTGCCACAAACAGTGAGTAACAGTGTTCATCTGTGATCAGTGATTTCTGATGTGTAGCTAATCATTCAAGTTCACACAGACTTTCTTTCTAAATCATTTAATACTGTTTATGCATCAGTGAATCAAGCCAGTGACTAAACGATCAACTTCACGTTGTTTCTCTTAGTAGCATGAAACAAATCTGTTATTTAAATTGTGATTTAACTACAGAGAGCGATCAAAGAAAGCTCCCTTTTTTCCGGAGCTGTTACACATCGCGAGTACATCTGCACACTTGCCCAAACTGCCGATACAATGAATGACGCTGTTATGCTGCACAACGGACCTCTTACTGTATTAATGTGGTGCATTCATGTGTTTGCTGTTAGTTGTGGTGAAGGCATTTTGTGAGAGAAAACGTGTTGCAATAATGACGAGATCACTGCATTCACGCGATAAACAGACTCTGTCTACTCAATGCTCATCACTGCAGCCTTTCATGTGATGGGAAAAGATCGAAAAAATAATTATATAATCAACAAATCCACAATTCGTTAATCTCGACAGCTGTAATAGTAATAGTTAAAAAAAAGAGCTGAGACTTAAAGTGTCCCTATTATGCAATTTTTAAGGTTCTTAATGTTGTTTTGGGAGTCTCCTACAATAGAATTACATTTATGCAAGGCCAAAAAACGCTTTTGTTTTCTCAGAATATGCATTTGATATCACCTAATTTTCCAGGGATTCTCAAACGATTTTTTCAAAGCAGTTCTGAGATTCAGGGCCCTATCATACACCCCGCGCAATGCAGTGCTGTTAGATTTATGAACTTTCTGTTCCCTTATTTGGTCACCTTCCTCCTTGTTTTGGTTAACTGATTATTCCCCACCTGTCTCCAGTTCCCTCATTACCTTCTGTGTGTTCAAATACCCATTCTGTTCAGTTCCTCCTCATCCGTGATTGAATGTCAATGTCTATGCGAATGTGCATGTTAACCAGCCAGCCACCATCAAGCCGCACGGAGCCAGAGCCCACCGCAGCCGCAGAGCCCGAGCCTATCACCGACAGGGAACTCAAGAGCACGACTGACCAGGTGTGTGAGCCGGCAACACTGTGCGTCGTGGGAGTCTTAGTGGAGATCGAGGGCATGGAGGAAAGCCCTGCCCACACTTCCGCGACTGAGGGTGAGCTGTATTCGGTCTCTGGAAATATGGAGCAACTTATGGATCTAATGGACTGGTCTATGGAAGTAATTCCTGAATCCCCTGTTTTTCCGCTGGTTCCGTCCAGGCCTGATCCCCCTGTATACCCTCTCAGTCTCCCACTTCTACCTCCTCCAGTCAGTTCCTCTGCTCCATTTCCACTGGTTCCGCCCAGCCCTGAATTTTCTGTTTCTCCGCTGGTTCCGCCCAGCCCTGAGTTTTCTGTTTCTCCGCTGGTTCTGCTCAGCTCAGAACTTCCTGTTTCTCCGCTGGTTCCGCCCAGCCCTGAGTTTTCTGTTTCTCCGCTGGTTCCGTCCAGCCCTGAATTTTCTGTTTCTCCGCTGGTTTCGCCCAGCCCTGAGTTTTCTGTTTCTCCGCTGGTTCCCCCCAGCTCAGAACTTCCTGTTTCTCCGCTGGTTCCGCCCAGCCCTGAGTTTTCTGTTTCTCCGCTGGTTCCACCCAGCCCTGAGTTTTCTGTTTCTCCGCTGGTTCCGCCCAGCCCTGAGTTTTCTGTTTCTCCGCTGGTTCCACCCAGCCCTGAGTTTTCTGTTTCTTTGCTGGTTCCGCCCAGCCCTGATTTTTCTGTTTCTCCGCTGGTTCCGCCCTGCCATGAATTTTCTGTTTCTCTGCTGGTTCCACCCAGCTCTGAATTTCCTGTGTCTCCGCTGGTTCCTCCCATCTCTGAATTTTCTGCTTCTCCACTGGTTCCGCCCAGCTCTGAATTTTCTGCTTCTGCGCTGGTTCCGCCCAGCTCTGAATTTCCTGTGTCTCCTGTATTCTCTCCCAGCCTCCCTCTCCCACCTCCTCCTAGACCTGCCAGTTCCCCTGCTCCACTTCTTCTGGTTCCGTCCAGTCCTGATCCTCCTGTGTTTCCTCCCATCCTTCCTCTCTCTCCTCCTCCTAGACCAGCCCGTTCATCGACTTCATCCCTGCTGGTGCCAGTCAGTCCCGCAGCTCACCCTCAGTCCGCGCCATCTCGGCGTAATGGTTCGCCGCTGGGCTGCCAGTCTCCAGCTCCGCCTTGGCGTGTTAAGGCCCTGTCTCTGCCTCCAGCCTCCGAGCCCTGGACTCCTCTTCGGTACTTCGACCCAGCGGCTCCACCTCGGCTCTTACCTCCCTCGTCTCCACCGTGGCCTGGCATCCCACCTGCTCCACCGGGCTCCCTCGTCCCTCCGGCTCCACCTTGGTCAGTCGTCGACCATCCGCCGCATCGGGACTCGGTAACCATTCCTCTGTCTGTTCCACCTCCATCCTTGGTCGTTCCGGCTCCACAGTGGTCTTCCAGGACCCCACCTCCGCCTTGGTCGCCTAAGCCTTCTGCTCCACCTAGGCCCTCCAGATCCTCTACATCACCCTGGCTCTGCGGCTGCGCTGCTCCATCTTGGGCTCCCCACACACCGGTGCAGTCTCCGCCTGTTGGCCCCCTGGCGTCGTCGGCTCATTCACCACCATGGCTCCTCACGCCGTCGACTCCACCCTGGATCTCCATTCTGGCTGGTCTCTGGAGGACCATCTGGCTCCTCCTGCTCCGGGCTCTTCCCTCCATCCACTCCGTCCTGGTCCCTACCTCCATGCTTCCTCTTCAACTGCTCCTAGCCTGCTCCTCGCCCACCTCCAGAACCCCCACCCTCCCTCCGCAGGTATTCCTCTTGTGGTGCGAGGAACTGTTACATTTATGAACTTTCTGTTCCCTTATTTGGTCACCTTCCTCCTTGTTTTGGTTAATTGATTATTCCCCACCTGTCTCCAGTTCCCTCATTACCTTCTGTGTGTTCAAATACCCGTTCTGTTCAGTTCCTCGTCGTCTGTGATTGAATGTCAATGTCTATGCGAATGTGCATGTTAACCAGAGATAGTATTGTGAATGTCAATGTGTATGTGAATGTGAGTCTTAACCTGAGATCATATCGTATTGTATTGTAAACGTAATATATTATCTGTATTCTCCTTCTTCCTTTAGTAAACTCCTCATTTGTTCCATATCCTCCTCGAGCACTTTAGTCTTTCGTTTAACACACACCTAATTTTGTAACAAGTGCAAGGCGATTGCAAGTTTCTTTTGCTAGTTTTAGCCCAACGTAATTCTCTTTTTTCCCCCGTCCTGTGCCACTAATAGCTAATGCAACTGCACCCATTTGGGCGCCCATGGGCGTGCTGGTCTAAAAAAGAAATGTGTTCAGGTGCATTGTTGGCGTGTTGCTATTTTGAGCAATTGAAAATAGACTGCGCCATAGACCAACTCAAACCTGGGCTAAAGTCTGGCACAATATTTTGTCTTTGTTATTTAAAGAGCGCGGTAGTAATATGCCTATAGGCGGGTGCACAACTTGCGTACATTTTGCTTATTACACACAGAGGGACGCACAGCAGCACCAAACATTTGTAAAAATGAAAAATGACATTCCGCTAGGTAAATAGCGAACCCGACAAGGCTCGTGCACAAATGGCTTTTAAAGAGGATGGGAGATGAGATTCTGATTTGTTTATTGCAGGTTACACCCAAAAAACACCTATTACTCATTAAGAGAATAGGGACAACACATTTACACTATGTGCTCTGGTGCACTGACCATTTACCCTTAGTTAAACTACCAAAAGTGGATTCGGACACGCCCTAGTCTCAGCCTTAGACATCACGCTAATATATGGCGGAGGAGCACTTCGCAGCACTACGACGCAGTAATATCATCACTCCTGAAAACTTCCCCTCTCCCTCTCCCTGCATGCCTGCACTATTGGTAGTAGTTTGGGTGAGTTTTCAGGAGTGATGATATTAGTGCTGTAGGGTCGAAGTGCTGCGAAGTGCTCTTCCACCATACATTACACATTATAGTTTGGTGGCTTCTAAATTCATTCCTGTTTGGATCCTAAGGAATGAATGATGCTAAGCTAAACTCTAACATAGTGGCGTCAAACGCTACACAAATTAAGTGCATGCACAGAGATGGGAGAGGTACATATCAACTTACAGATCAACAAAGTTGAGGGAACAACATTGTGAAATAGGGAAAAATTGTGGCGTTTGCCTTTAATGGGTATTTAAAAGGAGTTAACTTAAATAAAGGTTAAAGAGAATGAACAAATAACATATTCTTGATTTTATGGCATTTCACAAGACGTCCCAACTTTTCTGGAATCAGGATTTTAAGAGGATCACCATGCAGTGTCGAGAGTTTCATTGATTATAACATATTGACATTAGATTGTGATGTACTAAGATGAGTAAAAGTTTTTTAGTAATTACATATAGATATTACATATAGGTTACATTTAATCCATTCAGTATTTCAATACAAGTTTTGCTTTATTCTGGTAAGAAGACCAAAGGCCGTATACATGCTGCAAAGTTTCAGGTGTACATCTGTTTGTGAATGTGGTATTTTATCTCAAATCTGCAGTGACTATCATGGTGATTGTCATACCAATGGACGGGACAAAAATACTTAAAATATGTCAAAATACTTGTGCGTTAAGGCCAGAATGATCAGTAATGGTGTAATACTGTCTCCAACTCATCTATTGTGCTTCAGGTCAGGACACACAGTTGAAGTATACATTTTCTCATTTGAATCTCCTGAGTTCATGTTTTTATTTATTTTATTTTTTATTCTCTGGGTAACAGTTACAGGTGTAGGGAGGGTTGCCTCAAATCTGAGAGTATATATGACCAAATCTGAGCTGCTCTGAGTCAATTTAGGCAGTTAAACTAAATGGGCATGTACTATATACGTTCACTTGTATTTGGATAATGGTCTTTATCAAACTATAAACTACAAAATTATTCTGCTTGTACTTTGGCTTATAGTTAAATCTTTTTTTACAGTTACAAAGGAATTAATCTCAGTATCCAGAGCAGACGTGATGAGCTCAAATGAAACTAACACTCAGATTGTTTTTCTCTGTTATCCACTCTGGCCAGACTCCTGTCTGAAAGTACAGCATTACATTGTGGTTAAAGTGGCAATTTATTTTTTCATGGTGCTGATGATCCTCACAACAGTTTTTGGGAACCTGCTGATCATCATCTCCATCTCTCACTTCAAACAGCTTCAGTCTCCAACTCATCTGATCGTTCGCTCTCTGGCTGCCAGCGACTGTCTCCTGGGTTCTTTAGTCATGCCAAACAGCATGGTGCGATCTGTTGAAGGCTGCTGGTATCTGGGAGATTTTGTGTGTAAAGTGCATGCTAGTTTAGACACAAGCTTCTGTATCTCCTCCGTACTGCATCTCAGTTTAATATCTGTTGACAGGTACATGGCCATTTGTGACCCTCTCAGATACAGAATGAGGGTCACTAACAACACTGTGACTGCATTTATTATCTTCATATGGCTGTTTTCATTTGTGTACAGCTTTTCTGTTGTGTTTTCAGGGGTAAATGCAGTTGGACTTGAGATGATGATATTGCAGACTCATTGTGTGGGAAGTTGTGTCTTGTTTTTTAACAAGCAATGGGGTATTATATGTCTAATTCTCACATTTTTTCTTCCCGGGATGATCATGAGCTCTCTGTATATGAAAATATTTTATGTTGCCCAAAAACACGCAAAGGTTATGTCAGAAAGAGTGACTGGAGGGATGAAGAGCCAAAGCTCTGCTCACAGAGAGAGAAAAGCAGCTAAAACACTGGCCCTTGTCATGGGTGTTTTTTTGTTCTGCTGGCTTCCTTTTTTTACTGTTACTGCTCTTGACCCTTTTTTCAATTTTTTCACCCCAGCTGTTGTTTTTGATGCTGTGATTTGGTTTGGATATTTAAACTCTACTTGTAACCCCTTGATCTATGGTTTTTTCTACCCTTGTTTTCAGAGTGCATTTAAGATTCTCATTTCCACTTACATCTGTGGTATCAAGGATTGTAACACTTTGGTATTTTAATGAATAGGGTGCTCAAACTTGTCAGACAATTTATTTTTGCCCTGCAACTCTTTTATATGGTACTGTTCATTTTATCTTTATCCTTTGTACAACAGAGCTTAAAACAAAAATCCAGCCAGTGTCTTTGATGCTTTGGTTTGGTTTGGATATTTTAATTCCACTTTTAACCCATTGATCTATTTTTTTTTCTACTCTCGCTTTCAGAAGGCCTTCAAAATACTCATATCGTCCTGTATTTATGGCTTCAGTGACTCAAGCACCTTCACTTTTGAATGAATGTCATTTTTATATCAGGTTATCATGTTTTGCATCACAATTAAAATTTCTTCCTTTCATTAAACTATGCTTTTATTGACTAGTTCATGCATGCTGAAATAATTTACCATATAATATTGTGCACAATGTGACAAAATATGAATAAGATTTTTACAACTATTGAAATAAACTGTGTTCTATATCTTATAAGAACCTCCTAAATTTAATGAAAGTTGTGATGTTATTCTTTATTATTCCATATTATTAGGAAATTATAAACGCAACAGTTACTTCTCACTTAATTGTAGGGCAAGGTTATAAATCAGCGTAAGCTAATTTAGAAATGAAGTAGATAAGACATAAAATGATATGTGATGTTCAGATGCAAAAATATTGATCACATACGCATGTTTTTTTACATTAAAATGATCCCTTTAGAAGAACATCTGTGTCCTGGTATGCATTTGATTATGATTTTGTTGAAATTTGGAAAAATATGTATTTTTCCAAATCCAACATTACAGTCAAAAACATGACTGGAAAAAAAATCTGTAGTTTTTACAAAATGATTTTGGCAGCTGTGATTTTAAGAAACATGTTGTAAAACTACAGAAAAACCGTAAAAACTTTTACAAAACAAACTAGTAAACTTGTAAAATAAACAGTGCACACTGCTACTGAAATCTGCTTTGCATCTTTAACATAAACTGACAACCACCATAATAATGCAAGTGGTAAAAGAGGCAGCAATATGAGAATCAGTTCATCACAAGTAGTTTTTTTTTTAAGAGCTGTAGTATTTACTGATAAATAGAAGGCACACAGAGTCATTCACGCAAACACTAAACACCATCATGGTAACACACATGACACTAAAAGTGTCCCTATTATGCCATTTTTAAGATTCCTAATATTGTTTTGGGAGTCTCCTACAATAGGATTACATTCATGCAAGGTCAAAAAATGCTTTTGTTTTCTCAGAATATGCAATTAATATCACCTCATTTTCCAAAGATTCTCAAACGAATTTGTTCAAAGCAGTTCTGAGATTCAGGGCCCTATCATTCAAGTGTTTTTGCTAGTTTCAGCCCGACACAATTATCTTATTCCTGTCCTGTGCTGCTAATAGCTAATGCATTTGTGCCCATTTGGGTGCCCATGGGTGTGCTGGTTTAAAAAAGAAATGTGTTCAGGCGCGTTGGTGCATTGCTATTTTGACCAATTGAAAACAGACTGCGCCATAGACCAACTCAAACCTGGTCTAAAGTCTGGTGCAATATTTTTTCTTTGTTATTTAAAGAGTGCGGCAGTAATATGCCTATAGGCGGGTGCACAACTTGTCTACATTTTACTTATTACACACACAGGGGCGCACAGCAGCACACAAACATTTAAAAAAAAAAAAAATTTTAAATTGCAATGTAATTACATTACATTGCTGCTTAATGTTACACTGTCAGATATGCAAAATAAATCCATTGTCTCTCTTGCTCTGGCTTCTGTGTATAGACCACCAGGGCCGTATACAGAATTCTTAAAATAATTTGCAGATTTCCTCTCAGACATTTTGGTTACAGTTGATAAATGACAGGCAAAATGGGCACTATTTTCTCTAATACATTAGAAGCTGTTGCCCCCATAAAATTGAAAAAGGTTAGAGAAAATGTACTGTGCCATGGTATAAAAGTAGTACCCACTCTCTCAAGAAAGAAACTCGCAGTCTTGAGTGCAAATGGAGAAAATTTACCCTATCGTACCGCCTGGGTTCCAAAAATGTCAAACCCGATTCTTTGTCACGTCTTTTGATCCCTCCGCCCGTCCGGTGACTCCCGAGTGTATTCTGCCTGAGAAAATAGTGGTCTCAGCACTCGTATGGGAGGTCGAGTCAAAGGTCAAGACGGCCTTAGAAGGGTAACGCCTACGTCCGGTTGCCCACCGAACCGTTTATTCGTGCCAGAGGAGTTAAGATCCGAAGTTGTTCAGTGGGGTCATTGTTCTAATGTGGCTTGTCACCCAGGGATAAGTATAACTAATGGGTTGCTTAGACAACGATTCTGGTGGCCATGTATGGCTCGCGATGTCCGCGATTTTGTTTTGGCTTACTCAGTTTGTGCCAGTGGTAAGTCATCTAACCGACCTCCTGATGGGCTCCTTCAACTGCTGTCTGTCCCTTCGAGACCCTGGTCCCATATCGCTCTAGATTTTGTTACCGCCCTCCCGCCCTCTAATGGCATGACGGTCGTTTTGACTGTAGTGGACCGGTTCTCGAAGGTGGCACATTTCATTCCCTTGCCCAAATTACCGACAGCCAAGGAGACAGCGGTCACTGTTTTAGATCACGTCTTTCGGCTTCACGGCCTCCCGGTAGATCTGGTTTCAGACAGGGGATCTCAGTTTATATCTAAGCGAGCCAACCAAGATTTAGAGAGAACGTTGTGATGTTTGGTCTCCAAGAATCCTTCTTCCTGGAGTCAACAACTCTCTATGGTGGAGTACGCCCACAATTCATTGCCAGTGTCAGCTACAGGCATCTTTCCGTTTCAGTGTAGTGAAGGGTACCAGCCACCAGGGTTTCCCAGTCTGGAATCTGAAGTCGCAGTCCCCTCCACTCACGCATTTGTCCAGAGGTGTCACCACACCTGGACCAGAGCCCATGAGACTCTGCTCCGGGTGAGGGAGCGCACTAAGGCCAAGGCCGATCGCCACCGGTCAAAGCCTCCCGTCTACGTCGTGGGTCAAAAAGTGTGGCTTTCTACCAGTAACATTCCTCTGCGATCCGTTTCTAATAAATTAGCTCCCAAATTTATCGACCCATTCACTATCACCAAAATCATTAGTCCGGTGACAGTCCGCCTCAAACTACCTCGTGCGTACAAGAGGATACAACCCGCCTTTCATGTGTCCAAAATTGAACCCGTGTTTTATGCACGTATTAATCCGCCTACTTCTCCCCCGCCGTCGCTTCTCGTAAATGGGGAACTGACATATTCGGTTAATAGTATTCTGGACTCGAGTCAGAGGGGATGAGGATTCCAGTATCAGGTGGACTGGAAAGGTTACGGTCCGGAGGAGAGGAGTTGGGTACCAGCTAGGGACATATTGGATCACTCCCTTATTGATGACTACATCAGCAGGTAGGCCCTTCTGGGAACTCCAGGAGGAGTTCTTGGGGGGGGGGGGTGGGTACTGTCACGGTTCGAGATGATGTTTACACTTTGTGGTGAATTCTGTGTGTTCCGCGTCTGCACTGATTAGTTGTGGGCGTCTCTGTTAATTGTATCAGCAACAGCTGCCACTCATTATTCATCCACTATATAATGGCTTGTCCCACGTCTTGTGTTTGTGAGATCGTTGTCTATTGTTTGATGTGGTTACCCTGTTCGTCTGGCTCTCAGTGTTGTTTGCGTTTGGATGTCTGTGTTTTCCCTAGAACCTCATCCACTCTCCGCACGTTCACTCAGCCATGGACACTTACCTTCGGCTCTATTCCCCGCAGTTCCTGTGCCATCCTCTCCTGCTGCCTCACGCCGTCATCATCCAGATTGCTCACCTTCTCTCAACCATCAGCTGGATTCCTCACCTCTTCACCATCTCCTCGGAGTGTCGCTGTCTCATCGTCATTGTTTGTTTATGTACTCATTTCATAACTTCTCATTAAATCCGTCAACTTGCAATTGCTTCCAGACTGTCCTTTCACCCACCGTCACAGAAATAGGGATAATTAGTGGTGCTTTCCTTTAATGTGTATTTAAAAGGAGTTTACTTCAAAATCTAAATTTGCAAAAGAAAATTATGTTGGCCAGTGAAAACATTGATTTTTTTTATTTGTACTTTAAAATAAATTCAATTAGTCAATTAAAATGTTAAAGAGCATGTGGTATTCTATCTCAAATCTGCAGTGACTGTCATGGTGATTGTCATACCAATGGACGGGACAAAAATACTTAAAATATGTCAAAATACTTGTGCGGTAAGGCCAGAATGATCAGTAACGGTGTAATACTGTCTCCAACTCATCTATTGAGCTTCAGGTCAGGACACACAGTTAAAGTATACATTTTCTCATTTTAGTCTCCTGAGTTCATGTTTTTATTTGTTTTCCCTGGGTAACAGTTACAGGTGTAGGGAGGGTTGCCTCAAATCTGAGAGTATATATGACCAAATCTGTGCTGCTCTGAATCAATTTAGGGAGTTAAACTTGATGGGCATGTACTATATATGTTCACTTGTATTTGGATAATGGTCTTTATCAAACTAAAATCTACAAAATTATTCTGCTTATACTTTGGCTTATAGTTAAATCTTTTTTACAGTTACAAAGGAATTAATCTCAGTATCCAGAGCAGACGTGATGAGCTCAAATGAAACTAACATTCAGATTGCTTTTCTTTGCTATCCACTCTGGCCAGACTCCTGTCTGAAAGTACAGCGTTACGTTTTGGTTAAAGTGGCGATGTATGTTTTCATGGTGCTGATGATCCTCACAACAGTTTTTGGGAACCTGCTGATCATCATCTCCATCTCTCACTTCAAACAGCTTCAGTCTCCAACTCATCTGATCGTTCGCTCTCTGGCTGCCAGCGACTGTCTCCTGGGTTCTTTAGTCATGCCAAACAGCATGGTGCGATCTGTTGAAGGCTGCTGGTATCTGGGAGATTTTGTGTGTAAAGTGCATGCTAGTTTAGACACAAGCTTCTGCATCTCCTCTTTACTGCATCTCAGTTTAATATCTGTTGACAGGTACATGGCCATTTGTGACCCTCTCAGATACAGAATGAGGGTCACAAACAACACTGTGACTGCATTTATTATCTTCATATGGCTGTTTTCATTTGTGTACAGCTTTTCTGTTGTGTTTTCAGGGGTAAATGCAGTTGGACTTGAGATGATTATATTGCAGACTCATTGTGTGGGAAGTTGTGTTTTGTTATTTAACAAGCAATGGGGTATTATATGTCTAATTCTCACATTTTTTCTTCCCGGGACGATCATGAGCTCTCTGTATATGAAAATATTTTATGTTGCACAAAAACACGCAAAGGTTATGTCAGAAAGAGTGACTGGAGGGATGAAGAGCCAAAGCTCTGCTCACAGAGAGAGAAAAGCAGCTAAAACACTGGCCCTTGTCATGGGTGTTTTTTTGTTCTGCTGGCTTCCTTTTTTTACTGTTACTGCTCTTGACCCTTTTTTCAATTTTTTCACCCCAGCTGTTGTTTTTGATGCTGTGATTTGGTTTGCATATTTAAACTCTACTTGTAACCCCTTGATCTATGGTTTTTTCTACCCTTATTTTCAGAGTGCATTCAAGATTCTCATTTCCACTTACATCTGTGGTATCAAGGATTGTAACACTTTGGTATTTTAATGAATAGGGTGCTCAGACTTGTCACTTGTCATTTTCTTCATCACAGTAAGAATTTTTTTTTTTCTCTTTTTTATGGTACAGTTATTTTATCTTTATATTCCAGTGTACAACAGAGCTTAAAAAATACCCTAACCCTGTAAAGCCTGACATTAGAAATCATAGTCATATTTATAGTTTTTGATGAGACGATTTAGACTATATATATATATATATACACACATACACAAGTTTGCATACAGTATGTGTTTTTGCTCAGTATCTTATTTGATTCCCCAGGCTTCATATAAAATTATATAGTGAGAATATGAATAATGCCAGATCCCTCCATCCGGGATATTAGAAGCGTATTAGTGTATTATGTGTAAGCCAGGTTTAAGAGATAGGTCGTTAATCTAGATTTAAACTGCAAGAGTGTGTCTGCCTCCCGAACAATGTTAGGTAGGTTATTCCAGAGTTTTGGCACTAAATAGGAAAAGGATCTGCCGCTCGCAGTTGATTTTAATATTTTAGGTATTATCAATATAGATTGTATTATAATAGAACGCAGCGGACGTGGAGACCATGCCACTATAGATAAATGGAGGAGTAGCTTCCATCCTCTCTGATGACAGATCAGCCATCCATTGCTCCTGATTGCATTTCATTAGCTTCCTACACTTAATACATTTGTAGATGTGAGATGCAGTGTTGTGCTAGTTACTAAGAAATAGTAATGATTGATTACTTTGGATTTGATTTGATTTTGATTTGATTACTTACACCAAAAAGTAAAGCATTACTGTTATGTATCTGTTATGTATATATACTGTATGGTCTATACAAAAACAAAGTAAAACAGAAACTAATTTTTAAACACTATTTTGGTTAAGTCAGACCAGCACAAACAGAATATTGTATATCACAAGGATTTCTGAAATAAATAACAAAACACTTGAATAATATATTCAGAATCAAAAACTAAAGTGGCTTCTGCATCATCAAAGCTGTTGTGTTGAGCCCTTAAAAATGTTCCTTTCACAGTTTAAGTATGAAAACTATCAACAATGGACAACATAACACAACAAATTTTGAAATAATTAAATGAAAGCAATCTGAATGACTCAGAATCAATTTCGAGAAACATACATACATATATATATATATATATATATATATTAGGGGTGTAACGGTTCACAAAATTCACGGTTCGGTTCGATACGATACACTGATGTCACGGTTCGGTTCGGTTCGGTTCGGTACGTTTTAGATACAGCAAAATGCAAAAACATCTCAACTTTTCAGAATGCCGCAAGCGCACCGCGGGTCATGTGACAAGAACTAACCAATCAGCTTCATCCTTTCCCATAACAACGTTGAAAACTCAGCCAAGATGAAGGAACAGCTGATTATAGTTGTATATGGATTGCAATTTTGAAATAAATTTAGTAGCAGAGCTACTGCAAGCGATTTTTAGAGCTGCAAATCCATTTATCCTTCGCTGAAATTTCCGCGTCTCATGGAGAGAGCACGTCATTGTTGCTTAGCAAAGACAGACGCCTCATGAGCGCTTCTGCCCGAGCGCTTTGGAAAGGAGGAGAAAGACGTGCTTAGCGTTTTCCACGCGTTTTTAGGAGCGATATGTGAACGGACCCTAAGGCGCTCGCTCACTCAGCACGCGCTGAAGGCTCATTGCAAAATGTCTAATGCATTTAACAGACCAGAAATATAAGATCCTAAAATAACCAACAGGTCTGGTGTTTGGGTGCACTTTGGATTCCCTGTAAGCTATAATACTGGTGTCTAAATGCTGCAGGCATAGTTTGTTGCGTGCATGTTTCTCCTTTTTTTCGTCTTTTCCCAGATACTGACACAATAAGGTGATGTCGGCGTAAATGAGTTGACATGTTTCAAGTATTTTTTTTAAAGCAATGAAGCAACCGCGCGAAGCCCTCACTATATAGGATTTTAGAAAGAATGCAGAGCACTAGTGTAGTGTGCAAACTTACCACAGTGTGGATTTCAGAAAGTGTGCAAAGACTTCACGTGCACACTTACCATAACATGGATTTACAAATAATGTTCTAAGGAGGGGCTCTCATGTCACTCTGATCGAGCAGCTCATAGATGGAATCATGCATCTCAAACAATATGTTTGAGAGTCATCTTCTTTTTCTAGTCTGTTAAACGCATTGGCCATTTTGCAACGAGCCTTCAGCGCGTACTGAGTGAGCGAGCGCCTGACTGAGTCATAACATAACATAAACATATAAGATGGTGTTTTTTTCTTCTTCGGGAGTGTCAGGGGCGTTGCCTGTTACGTCGTTTGGGTTATTGGGCTACCTTGTTGAACGCATATCATTATATTTCTCTTTTTTTTTTTCAAATATAATTAATTAGTCCAACGAACCGTTCGGTATGCATAATGCGTACCGCGTACCGAACCGAAAGCGTCGTACCGAACGGTTCAATACGAATACGCGTATCGTTACACCCCTAATATATATATATATATATATGTATATATATATATATATATATATATATATATATATATATATATATATATATATATATATATATATATATATATATAAATGCTGTTTAAAAATGAAATCTGTTATCATGCTAAGGAGCTGACTAAAAGCCGGCGACTTCACAGTAGAGACAGGCTGCATGTTTTCAACAATGTTTCACCTGTATGAGAAAAACATACAGAGAATCACTTAAGACACTTTGCTGTAGACCCATTCCACATAATAATATTCATTAAAACTCTATGTTAACATGTAGGAACTTGCTGCATGAATAGATTACAGTTTACAAATCCTTGGGAACGGATTGCGAAAGTGTGCACACAGATTATGAATTCGTGGGTACAGATTCAAAAACCAAGGGTACGGTTTACAAAATCTGAGCACACGGATTGGAAATTCGTGGGCTAGGATAGGACATTCGAACCAGAAAGACAGCTTACATTTGACTAAAAGGTTTTTTTCAACTAAACTGAAATAATAAGCATATTTCCACTTTGAGAAACTCGTGTTGCTCTCGCCTTGACTCGCCATGACTGCCACACATACTTAAATAAATGGAAACATGACCACAGTGCGTCTTCTTGTTTACAGTGGTTGGCATCCACCAATCCTACAATGCGTCGCTGCTGCAAACAGGTTTGGCTGCACTTCAGTCAAAATTTTTAATTTTTTTTAAAAGTAACGGACAATGCACCATATGGTAACGGTAACGGAGTTAATTTATTTAAAAAGTAATGCATTACAGTATTAGTTACTGTCAAAAGTAACTGCGTTACAGTAACGCGGTACTAATAACGCGTTACTGCCCAACACTGGTGAGATGACACTTCAGTACTGCACCCCAGAATCCAAATACCACTAATCCAAAACTAATATATATATATATATATATATATATATATATATATATATATATATATATATACATTTAAATATATTAAAAAAAAATTATGCCGGCGCTGATGGACACCATGCTGCGTTGTAACAGGAACATGCCAGCTGAAGATAATGAGGAAATAGCATTGCTCCCTTTGCCAAGTGCATTCTAAACAACAAAACAATGGCACACCCTGGAATGAGCCACGTGCCCTGCTTACTCCAAAGTCCCCACTCCAAGGGGATAGGGATGATCACTTCCATTTGGAATTTGCCCCGTGAACCATTCGGTACCTACAGTGTATACTCGTATTCGTACATTTTATGAATTGGGTCTGATTTATTTGATTTAATTTTTCTCCTGAGGCATGTTGTTTTTGTAACCAAGGGTTAAACTGGCGAGTGTAGGAGGGGTTATGTCAAATATGGGGTATATATGGAGAAAACCGCTACACCAAGTCCATTTATAATGTTAAAATGTATCAGCATGTTCTATGTTTATCTTTCTTTGGGTATAATAAACTGTTTTCACTAAAATAATTATTTTTATAATTATGTTTATAATTGTAAGCATCTGGATTAGATGTGATGACTTCAAATGAGACTCAAACTGAAAATATGTTTCTCTGCTATCCACTCCGGCCGGACTCCTGTATGAAACTGCATCGTCTTACTGTAGTTAAAGTGGCGATGTATGTTTTCATGGTGCTGTTGATCCTCACAACAGTTTTTGGGAACCTGCTGATCATCATCTCCATCTCTCACTTCAAACAGCTTCAGTCTCCAACTCATCTGATCGTTCGCTCTCTGGCTGCCAGCGACTGTCTCCTGGGTTCTTTGGTCATGCCGTTCAGCATGGTGCGATCTGTTGAAGGCTGCTGGTATTTGGGAGATTTTGTGTGTAAAGTGCATTCTAGTTTGGACATGAGCTTCTGCATCTCCTCAATTCTGCATCTCAGTTTAATATCTGTTGACAGGTACATGGCCATTTGTGACCCTCTGAGGTACAGAATGAGGGTCACAAACAACTCTGTGACTGTATTTACTACTTTCATATGGCTATTTTCATTTGTGTATAGCTTCTCTGTTGTGTTTTCAGGGATAACTGCAGATGGATTGGAGATGCTTATATTGCAGACTTACTGTGTGGGAAGTTGTGTTGTGTTTTTCAATAAACAGTGGGGTATTGTATGTCCAATTCTCACATTTTTCCTTCCCGGGATTATCATGAGCTCTCTGTATTTAAAAATATTCTATGTTGCACGAAAACATGTAAAGGTTATGTCAGAAAGAGTGACTGGAGGGATGAGAAGCCAAAGCTCTGCTCACAGAGAGAGAAAGGCAGCTAAAACTCTGGCCATTGTCATGGGTGTTTTTTTGTTATGTTGGCTGCCATATTTTACTGCTGCGGCTCTCGACCCTTTTTTCAATTTTTGGACCCCAGCCGTTGTTTTTGATGCTTTGTTTTGGTTTGCATATTTCAATTCCACTTGTAACCCATTGATTTATGGATTTTTCTACCCTTGTTTTCAGAAGGCCTTTAAGATTCTCATATCCACTTATATCTGTGGCATCAAGCATTCTAACACCTTGATATTTGAATGAATACTGCTCTCACACTTATTTCAGGCATCACAATAAATTTGTATTTTTAATTTTGCAAATGTGTTTTACTTGAAGCAATGATCTTAATATTTTTTGTAATTTTATGCTGTGATGTGTTATTTGAAAATAAATTATATTTAAAAATCATAAAATCATAAAAAAATTATATATTTTTTACAAATATAATATAATATAATATAATATAATATAATATAATATAATGAACAATTTAAGAGTTTACAGTGAGATGGCTTGGGACAACCATTATGTGTTTTTTTATGTCTAAAACCATCAAACAACTTACTTTTATTATGTTTTGCAACCATCAAAAATTAAATAAAGTCATTCATAATGCGATACGATTCACAATACTGATTTCACAATATGATTTTCTCACAGATTTTCTTAAAGGGATCATATGATTATTTAAAAAAAAACATTATTTTATATATTTGGTGTAATGCAATGTGTTTATGCGGCAGCAACAATATTACAGCAAGAATAAAAGTTAAGTCTTCTTTCTTTGTGTGAACATTTGGGAGGTGTTATGCAAATCTTCCCACACAGTGACGTAGACGTGGGGGTGAGTTTAAACTAGGCATTCTAGGAGGGTATGGACGAGTCTTAACTTTGATAAAGCATATCTCTTTATGAGTTTGAGACTTTAGTCTTTGAAACTTTAGGGATCTTATCTATATCTTATCTTATCTATGATCTCTATCTAACACTCCAAAGAGAAAGGGAAACTTGAAATTGCATCATGACCTCTTTAACAAAATTAGATTTGAGACAAATTATAAATGAAAAGGTGTCCTTTTATTATTGCTTGGACAAAATGATGCACATTTCTTTGTGAAATTTAAATATCTAAAATATCAGAATTAAACTGAAATTTTAAAACAAATCCCAAGTCAACTAAATAAATGTCATGGCTGGGTATATGAAAACGATGTGTAAACAAGGGTCTGGGTCCAATTGCAGGTGAAACTCTTTAAAGAACAAAAAGGTGTCAGGTGTCGCTGAAATGAAGGACCCAGATGCAGTAGAAATGCAACAAGAGTTTTATTCAGTGATAAATCGAACTGCTGAATTCCAGATCACAATCCCAGAACTTAATAGCGGGGCTCAGAGTCCAAACAGATGTGTTCCAGGCGAGCGATAGTCAGAACCAGGCGATGGTCATTAAAGATGATAACCCAGGAAGATTCAAAGAGATCCACAAATCTAGGTAATAACCCAGAGCAAAAAATCCAAAAGTCCCGATGGACAGACCACTGGCCAAGTAGCATAGACAGTCCAGACAGCAGTTGAAATAACTGGCATGTGCAAACAAAAAACAAAAGCTCCTCCATGAGAAAGAGACAGATCAAACCTGAGCCCTGACAAAAGGACGACAAGGCGAAACAGAAACAGATCAAACAAGGCAGAGTGGTGGGAGTGTGGTTTATAAATAGTCCAAGACAATGAGGAACAGCTGAGGGTGTGATAAGTGACCAGGTGTATGGAGTTTGGGGAATGGAGTCTGGCAAATGGCTGGACTTCCTGACAATAAATGAATTATACAAATAAGAAATCTCTTCATATGAACCAACTAAGGCTTTGCCTGTGTCTTTTCCATTTAAAATAAGAGGCAACCACAGCATTTTATTCCAGATCCAGACAAAGATTCTGCATGCACACGGCATAAGTAGTTTTTTATTTAAACAGGTGTCAATGGCGATGTGAACAGGTCTTTAGCAGTATGAAGCAAATAATGTGCAGTGTGAATGAAGCTTAAAGGGGTCATGAAATGCATTTTTAATTTTTAATTTTTGAGGTGCACTTGTAATGTTTGTACATAAATATTGTCAATTTAGAAATAAAAGGCCATTTACTACCCTTACACTCGTTGTGTTTGCTGGGAGACTTTCTGTAAATGCCCACTATTGATTGGGTAATATCTTCACATTTGAAACAAGTACAGTATTAGATGTGGAGCCTCTTGAAAACTTTTACTATGTTTTAACTATTACAGCTGTCGAAATTAACTACCCTTGTGAAAAAGAATTGCACAAGTATTCTTTTATAAATTGTACTTATTGCAGAAATAATATATTCTAATTCACACATGAGTGCAAATTAAATATGTTATTTTCAGTGCTTGAATGCATTGTATTTGTAACTAACTTCAAATGTATCACATTTTAAAGTGATATTAAATGCAATTAGTTTAACTTATGAGTGATTTTTTTAAACCACTTAAGTGGGACTTTTTAGTACATCTTTATATTTACTTTCATAATTGCTTATAGTGTCTTTAAAATATGGTTATAGTGTACTACTAATGTACTGACAATCAATTAATGTTAACTTCACATACTTTAATGTCAGTTAACAATACACTTGTGAATTAAATGTAACACTTTCGACACGTAAATGCTTGTTATTTGAAAATGATTTGCAAATATATTACAGTTTAAAATTATATTGAATGCAATTGGTTGAACTTTTGAGTGATATCTTTTAAACTCTTAAGTGGGGGTAATATATTTTATATGCACTTTGAAATAGTATATGTATAAGCAATTAATGTGAACTAAAATATACTAATTTCAATGTATTAATTACCTAGTTACAACAAAACAAACACAAAATGGAAAACATAATTCTGTATGATGTATAAGATTGTTTCCTCATTGGGGACCTAAAAATGTCCACAAGGTCAATACAGTTTACTGGTATTACTGTCCTTGTTGAGTCATTTGGTCTTCATAATGCATAGGATTACTAACACACAAACTTAATGCCAAAAAAAAAAAAAAAAAAAAAGGATATTTTCATGTAAACTGAATGAGACCTTATTTTAAAACATTACCAAACTGTGTTAATGGTACCCCCGGTTTCATGGACAAGGCTTGAGAGCAGCCCCAGACTAAAATGTAATTCTATAATTATGCTTTGGCAATACTGCGCAAGTCAATAAAGCTATTTGAATTTAATTGAATGTGATTATGAGCTATTTCAACTGAAAGAAACTTGCTCAGACTGGTCTTTAAAAATATCAGTGCCTTTGTTTTGTCTCAAGATGCACACCAGTCATGTGTGGCATTAATGAAAATGACTTAAATGTCCTAACTGAACTATGGCCTAATCTTGGCTAAGAGCAAGACTTGTCTGTGAAACAAGGCTAGAAATTCTCAAACCTTTACTAACACCAACATTAAACAGGACCGAAAGGTTTCTTATAAAATCTTACTCCAGAATAAGTGAATGCAAGTTTGACTAAATAAAAAAAAAAAAAAAAAAAAAAAAAAAAACTCCAAATGAACTTACTGGGAAGTGCTGTTTGTCAGTGTTCGGGAAGCTCTTCATCGGCAGTAAACTTCAAATGTCATGGAGCTGCACACCATCTCTCCACATGCAGTCTCTGTGAAACGTAAATTTTCCAAAGAGACAGGAAAGTCTAAAAATAATTCCTTGAGGAAAGAAAGAAGATCAATTGTAATAAAACATATCCAGTCATTATAAATGGTTCAGCTGAGTGAAAGCCATTGACACAGTTGGAGTCCAAATTTTATAAATACCTTGCGGTCTCTGAAATTTTTTTATAATTTAAGCAGTAAGAGTGTAGAGGGGTAGAATCATAAACAAAAAAATAATAATTTCTGCCCTGAAAAAGCAGTTTATTCTACAAGGTGTATGTAAACTTTTGACCACATCTGCATCACCTAAGAGATGAATAACCTCAATCATCAGGGCAACATCATAGTAAAATGCTGGGAGATGTTCCTTCAGATTTCCTACAAACACCACATTTCCTGATCGCACCATTTTCACTGACACTGGGCTTTAAAAATAGATTAAAAAATATAACTTTATCAATTACCCAAATGTATTTTGTACCCAAATCTATGAAAATGAAGAAAAGTGCCTTTTTTTTCATCATTTAGTTAGCTATATGAAAAGGTTACTTAATGACATTATTCTGCCTGACATCTCCTTTTGTAAGTCATATGGAGAAGAAACGAAATAACGGTAAGTGATAAGTGATAAGACGTTTTATTTTTGAATAAACTATTTTATTCACAACATACCTTAAAATACCTTAAAGGGTTATGATAATCAAAACAGTCCTGTGCTTGTTCAAAACCAAACCAACACTTAAATGAAATATTTATAGAATGAATATATATTTTTGGGTGAGCTATTAGACCCCAGCTAAAGAACAAGATAAAATGCAATAGAGGTGTGACATGCATTCATTTTCTGTGTGCTGTTAACGTTATTCTAAACTATTTTATAATGAATCCCAAAATACTTACACACACAACCAAGTCAATGTAAAGTCAAACACAGGAGTGTTGATACTGCATGATAGCTGATACTGCATGACGTTCGAAGCTTCAAACATCATCAATTACATGGTATTGTCATTTGATACAAGCATTGGCACAGTGTGTGATACAATAGTGCTTTGAAAACCAATCAATCAATTTGAGTATCAATTGTCCCATTTCTATTATAGTATTTTACAGTTATGATACAAAATATAAAGATTCAATTTACAGTGCCTTCATAAACTGAAAACGCAAAAGTACCACATTTTGTAGATATGGAGTAAATGAAATCAAGCTGGATTTTATGCAGAAAAACCATCTTGCTAACTTGAAACCCTTGGTATCATAATTACGCCTTCCCAAATAGTAAATTTGAACTTCCCAGGAGGACTTGAGCTCACCATTAGTCACAGTCTGGAGCCTACAGACTTGGAGCATCTAAAGGGACAAATTTAATGGGAGATAAAGTATTTAAGTGCATTTGTGTTAGCTTGAAAAACTTTTGTGTTTATTTCAGACAATAAGTAATAACTATTTAAAGTATAAATTCCACGCATTCTGGGTAGATTTTTATTTAATTTTTTTATCACTCGTGTTCATGTTGTTTTTGTGACTACGGGTAACACTGACAGATGTAGGAGGGTTAACTTGACTCTCAGAGTATAAATTGACAAGCTTGAGCTACTCTGAGTCCATTTAACTAATTATTTTGGGTGGGCATGTACTGTATTTATGTTAATCTTTCTTTGCATATTTGTCTTTACCATGTCATTATTTTTAAAATAATTCTAGGCACAGTTTGGTCAATATTTGAGTGCCTTTTTACATTTACAAAACAAATATTGTGTTTCAGTCTTGCATATCAGTCACTATTTGATGCAGACGTGATGATTGCAAATGGAACTGATATTGAGAATGTGTTTCTCTGCTATCCTCTTCTGCCGGACTCCTGTCCCAGAGCTCATCGACTTCCCATCCTTAAAGTGGCGATGTATGTTTTCATGGTGCTGATGATCCTCACAACAGTTTTTGGGAACCTGCTGGTAATCATCTCCATCTCTCACTTCAAACAGCTTCAGTCTCCAACTCATCTGATCGTTCAGTCGCTGGCAGCTTGCGACTGTCTCCTGGGTTTTTTGGTCATGCCGTACAGCATGGTGCGATCTGTTGAAGGCTGCTGGTATCTGGGAGATGTTGTCAGTGTTCGAACTATACCGTGTCCTTTGGGGGAGCCCACTTTTTTTTTTTGGGGGGGGGGGGGGGGGGGTTAGAGGTCGTGCACATGCGCATGCCTCAAATAAGGACTTACAACAGCTACAAGTGTATGCACTATTATACATTATCGACACGAGTGCCTCAAAAAAAGGACATATAATGACTTACAAAGATACATAACAGCTACAATATGCACTATTATACTTTATCGACACAAATTGATAGGTCAGGAAGACAGCCTTGAATGATGTTGCGCTCTCCTCCGTTAATTTAGAATTCACCTCAATTACTTTATTTGCCAGAATCGCCTTTTGCTTAGTCAATGCCACTTCAATGGCCATCTTGTGTGCAATGCTGTCCCTGTATTTATATATAATTTTTCGCGACTGGTTCTGAGCATTAATCATTAATCCACTCCTCAGACAAGTGCGTGCCATGTACCTTTTCAGAAAGAAGAAGGCTTTTTGCGTCCTTACAAGTTGTAACGAGTGGGAAAAAATGTGGCCCCTTTAAGAGCTGCGCGCTTCCTGTAAAACGGTATGCACTCTGTATAATAATGTATACACGCGCGACTCGAATCCCTCATGTATGCGGGTAATCTCTGTTTGGAAATCATTTTGTTTTAATCTTGTTTGTTTTGTTTTGGTTACGCTGTGGACGGTGGAACATGGACAGACAATTGCCCGAGTTCGATTGGAGAAATAAAACGAGTCGTTGTTAAATGTCAATCGCCTCCGTGAGTTTTGTCTGGCCTAATAACTTTGTGAGCTATCCATATTTTTTCCCCCTCCTGACACAACGCGTTACAAAGTGATGCACCCCAAGCTTCCATCCTTAACACACAGCCATGTATATTGGCTCTTCCAGTCTCTCCACTGCTGGCTGTTCCAGTTTAACGCGAGAGAGGACTCGAAGCAAGAGGGGTTAGGATCCCAGAGATTATTTTTCTTCAGCTTCATGCGTTTTCACAGTGGGCTTGGCTTGAGGTTTACCAGTGCTTGCAGCAGGTGAATCAGTCGTGCGTTATCACTACACAATTTCTTAATAATACCAAAATTAATTGAACTACCTTGTTTTCTTTTTGCCCTGGCTATGATGCTATAACTGCATAATGGAAGGACTTTGCGCACGATAAATGGCCTCCAACGTTTATTTTTTTCTACGAACCTATGACATACTAACATGGAATTTGCAGCGCAGCACCCCCACACCTTGATGCTGTGACGTCTTTAATCTTTATTGAAGTTAATTAGGTTTTAATCGCCGTCATGCATGAATGAATAATATTTTTGCCATCATAATCACATTACAAAACTGAAATTGCACTTAAAAATATTCACATTGTCAGTATTTTTTGAGACCCCCCAAAATTTCAGATTTCTCGTTTTCAGGGGAGCCCATGTCTTATTAAGGGGAGCCGAGCTCCCCCTAGCTCCCCCGTAGTTCGCACTATGGATGTTGTGTGTAAAGTGCATTCTAGTTTGGACATGACTTTCAGCATCTCTTCCATACTACATCTCAGTTTAATTGCTATTGACAGGTACTGGGCCATTTGTGACCCTCTCAGATACAGAATGAGGGTCACAAACAACACTGTCACTGTATTTCTTACCTTCACATGGCTGTTTTCGTTTGTGTACAGCTTTTCTGTTGTGTTTACAGGGGTAAACAATGTTGGTTTAGAAGAACTTATATTGCAGATTTCTTGTTTTGGCGGCTGTGTTTTGTTTTTTAACAAAGAATGGGGATTAATTTGTGCACTTTTTGTGTTTCTGATCCCAGGAACTATCATGAGCTCATTGTACATGAGCATCTTCAATGTTGTGAAAAAACATGTCAAAGTCCTGTCAGAGAAAGTGTCTGTTGCCCCTGCTGTAGGCAGTAATAACCAAACCTCTTCACAGAGAGAGAGGAAAGCAGCTAAAACTTTGGCCATTGTCATGGGTGTTTTTTATCTCTGCTGGTTGCCTTTTTTTACTGCCACTGCTATTGACCCTTTCCTTAATTTTGTAACTCCTGTTGATGTTTTTGATGCTTTGGTTTGGTTTGGATATTTTAACTCCACTTGCAACCCCTTGATCTATGGCTTTTTCTATCCCCGCTTCCAGAAGGCCTTTAGGGTTCTCATATCCACTTATATCTGTGGCATCAGTGAGTCACACACCTTGACATTTCAATGAATATGAAATTATATCACCTTTACCACACAATATCATCTTTTAATGAAATATCTAGTCTATGCATGAATAAATATTTGGCACATGTTAAGGTTTAATGACAATATTTAATTTATTTTTGTCCAGGATGAATATTGTGTTACTTTTTTATAGTAACATTTATACATGAATCAATACTGTGCGTATTTCTAAGATTTAACATCAAAGACGATTTTATTGTAATGCATTTCAACACCCGTTAGTCCAAACATGATTAAAAAAACTTTTTTTTTTCTTGAACACTATTAAAATATAAATTTTAGCCCATCATAAGCATGTTGATGGGGCATCCAGTCTTTTATATTAGATGTAAGAAAATGTAAATAATTTGTATCAATACCTCAAAAATCGTTTCTTAAATATATGTAAAATATGGAAGTTGTTCCTAGATATGGAAATAATGTCTGTATGTTCCCTTTTCAAGAAAAAAAAGCATAGTTCTTTTTTTGTTGTTGTTTGTGATTCACGACCAAATATCTCTTACATTTTAAGTAAAATAAATAAATAAATAAATATAAAAATAGTCTATTATGTTATTAAGTTAATGACTACTAATATTGTATCATGTGTCCATGTTGAAGTAAAGTGGGTTGACATGATGTGAGATCACTGTGACAGTAAACCACACTCTGGGACTCCAGGTTTCATAAACGTAGATGAATGACTTAACAGTGAGAGCTACTCACCTTTGAGAATCACACTGTCATTAAAAGTGAGAAATTATCATAAGTCCTCTGGGTACTGTTATTGGCATAAAACAAACATTGCATCATAACTGGTGTGTGTATGTGTAGAACGACATATGTGGAAGTTCAAACATTGTAATCAATTGCTGCAAAATATTAAATTACAACTGAATATAACTGTACTCTGTATATACAGTAGTACTTGATATAGGACACAACAATGACACCAGAGACACGAGACGTATCTTAAAACTGTTAAAAAGCATTTAAAAATCCTTTCTAATTATTATCATTGCAATTTTTATGACACAAGTAAAGTTCTTTTTTTTTTGTCTTTCGTTAATCAAAAAGTCATTCAAATAAAGAAATATTAAGCCCAGAGTCGATTATTCAAAAATAACTGTTTTGATCTGATCATAGCCTAAAGAGTCATGGGTTTGAGTGCAGTTATTTGATAGCACTATTGTATATAGCACGTTTTATATTGTAGACATATTGGAGATTAATACTAATGAACATGCCACTACAAATTCAACCATTACATTAAAATACATTTAATACAGTGTATTTAAATAATTTCTGCAGCGTTCAAATTCTTGTTTATGTCAGACTGTGGCAACAGCAGTGAGGATGGTCACTTATCGCTCACATAATGCACCATATAATGGGAAAACATATTGTTTTATGACATGATATGTCGTTATTACGAGAAAAAATATGTTGTTTTAACTAGATATTTATATTGTTTTTATTACATAACATCTCGTTATTACAAGAAACGATGTCATTATAATGAGAAAACATCTTATTACGAGAAAAGATGTGGTTGTAACAAGAAAACATCATAATTACTGACCAACTTTATATTAGGTGGCCTTAACTACTATGTACTTACATAAAAAAATAAGTACAATGTACTTAATGTGTTCATATTGTATTGTAAAACACTTTTGCTGCTATTGAGGTGGGATGGGGTAAGGTTAGGGAGAGGGTTGGAGGTATGGGTAAGTTTAAGGGTGGGTTAAGGTGTAAAGTATGGGTCAACAGTGTAATTATAAATGTAATTACAGAAATTAAATAAAGATGTAATTACATGTAGTTTAAATATAAGTACAATGTAAAAAACATGTATGTACACAATAAGTACATTGTACTAAATTATTAATTAAAATGTAAGTACATAGTAGTTAAGGCCACTTAAAACAAAGTGGGTCCATAATTACTAGACATCATTATTACTAGAAAAGATGACGTTTTAAGGAGAAAACATCTCGTTATTACAAGAAAAGATGTCGTTTTAATGAGAAAACACTTCTTTATTATGAGAAAAGATGTGATTTTACCGAGAAAACATCTTGTTATTACCAGAAAAGATGTCGTTTTAACGTAAAAAAAAATCTCGTTATTATGAGAAAAGATGTCGTTTTAACGAGAAAAGTTGACGTTAAAATGACATATCATCTCGTTATTATGACATATTTGAGTGGGGAAAAAATGTGTGTGGCAACAATGTGTCAGCATACACTATAGTCCCACACTATCGAACTCAGTAATTTCTCTGGTGGAAATAAAGGATCGCTGTTTGGTTCCTCTGTCGTGTGTAGCCTCCGTGTCTCTGATAAGCACAGCATTTTAAGCTGGTGCACCGCTAGTATAACTTTGTTTTCATTTTGTGCAAGTTTGCAACTGTTTCGTTCCATGCAACAGAAACACTCGGTGTAGCGTGGCCTTTACGATTAATTAACCGTGGCGTTTTAAAGCACGGTTAATCGTGAAACCGTTTAATCGCTGCATCCCTAACCTCAATTACTTAGGAGACATTCTTGTCTAAATCTGCTCTGGCGGTGAAACAACAGAGGACTGATAACAGTCACTCAGGACGGGTCTATGGTAAGACACCAGTCCAGTATGTGTTGAAATGCTACTGTCAATCAAACTATCATGGGAGGGGCCTGTCTGTGTGACGTCACAACAGGTATCTGAAATCAACTCAATTTGGGAAAGGGGTAAAGATTTTAGTAGATTAAAAAAAAAACACTCGGTGGATTATTAATCATTATAGGGTGGTTGTGTACACTGCCAACACACATTTCAGTTCAAACAACTTGTAAAAGTGCATGTAGCATCCGATGACCCATTAAAGATAAATCATGGTGCACAAAGACCCCATTAGTCCCTTAAAAGGCATTTGATAAACTGGAAAACTGAATAATCTTAATTAAGTTTTTAATGGATGACTTCCAGTTTTGTTGCAAGTGACATGATGAATTTGAGGCTTGAGCGGGATTCGAACTTGTGTCCCTGATGTGTAATGTATTAAGCAACACATAGCTTATACATGCTTTAAGTCAGTGAAATAAACTTGAAAAATGTAGGTACAAATTATGTAGTCAAAGGCTTTCACAAGTACTAGAGCACAGGCCCCTCATTATAAAGTGACCTTATATTTTAATATATCGGTAGATAATTGTCTCTCCCAGCAGTAGAGAATCGTTCACAATCTACACACATTGGCTTCATCGCTGACGAACGATAGAAGTCATGTGAAAGTTTCCCTACAACGGACTGTCTATAAATATCACCTCATCCAGAACTCTCTTCTGTCTTAAAGTTACTCATGGAAAAAAAAACGCTGCAAATGATTCAGTGTGTGAGTGAACTCTCTGAAAGAATCAAACTTAATCACGAATACATTAAAAGCTTTTTGCAATCCGTTGGCTGATTAGATCAAAAGAGTGTTTCATTTGCTGATCATGGCATCGATAGTTTAAACAGTTATGAAAGCTCAAATATTATAAAGAAAATCGACTCTCAGGTTAATATGCGGTAATCTACATCATCAGAAAAGGGTTTATCAGTAATATTTTACTCGGTCACAGCAGTATTTAAAATAAAAACATTAGAAATGAAAAAATAAAACAGACCTTTTTATTTTTATTTTTGGTGCCACACAATTTTTTGCTTATTCAAATATGTTTATAGGGCGTTACCCTTTTTGGACTCTTGAGTATATATATAACCCAAACTAGGTTACTGATTCCATACATGTTCTTATGTGCATTTACTATATATATATAAATATATGATCGTTTTCTTCATATTTTGGTCTCTCTGACTGTGGTTGATTATCTGTGCTTTTACATTTACCAAGTAAATATTGTTTTGATCTTGCATACCATAATATTAGTAATGACTTCAAATGAAACTGACATTCACCCTGAGAATATGTTTCTCTGCTATCCACTCCGGCCGGACTCCTGTATGAAACTGCACCGTCTTACTGTAGTTAAAGTGGTGATGTATGTTTTCATGGTGCTGATGATCCTCACAACAGTTTTTGGGAACCTGCTGGTAATCATCTCCATCTCTCACTTCAAACAGCTTCAGTCTCCAACTCATCTGATCGTTCGCTCTCTGGCTGCCAGCGACTGTCTCCTGGGTTCTTTGGTCATGCCGTTCAGCATGGTGCGATCTGTTGAAGGCTGCTGGTATCTGGGAGATTTTGTGTGTAAAGTGCATTCTAGTTTGGACATGACTTTCAGCATCTCTTCTTTAATACATCTCAGTTTAATATCTGTCGACAGGTACATGGCCATTTGTGACCCTCTGAGGTACAGAATGAGGGTCACAAACAACATTGTGTCTGTACTGACTACCTTCACATGGCTTTTTTCATTTCTCTACAGCTTTTCTATTGTGTTTTCAGGGGTAAACAAAATTGGCTTGGAGTCATTCATCATGCAGGTTTACTGTGTGGGAAGTTGTGTTTTGTTTTTTAACAAACAGTGGGGTCTTATATGTTCCCTTCTCACATTCTTTCTTCCCGGGACGATCATGAGCTCTCTGTATATGAAAATCTTCCATGTTGCACGAAAACACGCAAAGCATATGTCAGAAAGAGTGACTGTGTTGGCAACAAGGGGGTTGAAGAGCCAAAGCTCTGCTGAAAGAGAAGGAAAGGCAGCTAAAACTCTGGCCATTGTCATGGGTGTTTTTTATCTCTGCTGGTTGCCTTTTTTTACCGCCACTGCTGTAGATCCTTTCCTCAATTTCGTGACTCCTGGTGATGTTTTTGATGCTTTGGTTTGGTTTGGATACTTTAATTCCACTTGTAACCCACTGATATATGGTTTCTTCTATCCTCGCTTTCAGAAAGTTTTTAAAATTCTCATATCCACTTATATCTTTGCCTGCAATGACTCGAGCACCTTTGATACTTGAATCAATTTAAATTTGTTCATTAAAAATAAGCATGTTAATGCTATTGTAAGAATCTGGCCTGACATACATTTCCTCTAAAGGTCTCCACAAACACATTAACTATCTGGATTACTGAAATATTGACAAAACTAAAATAATTATATTTAGTTGTAAAAAATAAAATGCTTTTTACTGCAAATACTGGTGTTTATGTCAAACGCAGAAGTTATTTTAGCTTTGATTTCATATAGGTCATTATTGTTTTTTGTAATAATTATCAATAAAGTTGTTTAATGCTTAATGTTGGGTTTACATAACTAAGTATAATGCATGTTTTTACTATTAACTATTAATATAAAAAAGTAACATTTTCTTTTCAGAATTCTGTCTAAAAGTATTCATAAATCACAGTCCCGTCTTATTCAGATAAAACTGTATTATTTAGACTGCAATGCATGTTTGAGCGGTCCAAACTAAAAGCAATTTGCATTGACATATATTAAAATAGGTCAGTGACATTGTTTTATCTCAGGATGCACACCAGAAATAATTTTCAGCCCTGCAATTAACACTGAGTATAGGTTTGTGTATGTCAAATTTATGAAAGCTATTTAATTGTCCTAATTCTCTCCTGGCTTAATCTGAACCATCTACAAAACCAGGTCTTACTCTTATATTTTGAATTATTAAGTGTGCATTTGTCTCCATCTTGTGGACAATATTTGGACAGGGGACATTTTGACTGAAAAAGTGAGGCAATCTGGTTGTCATATTTCTAATATATTTTTTTCAGCCTTGCTGCTTGTGACCTACTGTCTTGCAGACTCTAGCTCTTATCAAACACTCCTGAAGCAGCTGATCAAGCTCTTTAGGATCACATGAAAATACACATGCAGGAGTGCTTTAGGTTGGAACTTTAAACAAAATGTTTCGGTTATACTTATACTGCTTTACGAAAAGTCTAATTTTGTTTCACTTTATGGTTTAAGTTTCTTTTAAAGTTTTATGTTTCAAACTTTTTTAGGCCTATATGCTACTATTAAATTCGTTTTGAAATGTAGAACCTATACCTAAGCTGTACGAATGTCAAGTACAAATGCAATTTCAAAACTATTCTCTTTTAAAAGACCAGTAGTGAAAAATGACAACAGAAACATTGCAATGCTCATCATTTATTATTTCAAGATGTATGAGATGATGCTCATATTCTGCACCATTTATTCAGATAGCCTGTATTCTCAGCTTGAACACGTTGGCATGTCAGGCATTTCTCTTGAACATTGCCAACATGTCTTGGCATCTGCCATACACCCGCACAGCAGAGTGTTCTCCTGTAAGGGTGCTCCGATTAGGATTTTTGGAGCAAATCGTCGTTCATCAATCACAGGAAGAATATCTGCGCTATTTAAAAGGGAGAGAGAGAGAAAGCGCATCGTTATTCACTTAAGCTGTTTGTGAAATTATGTCTCACAGAAAGTTTTCAAAATACTCTGTAAGATATTTAACAAAGAAATATGAATTGCACCTCACCTGTAGCATTATAATTAGTTTACCAACACCGGACAAAGATTAAGACCATGCTGCTGTATGTCATGCCAACCCTCTCACGAGTGGCGCATCGTCAGCTTATCTTTTGCTTTAAAAAAAACAGCGATGGCAAGTAGTTGCATGGTTCTGGAGAGAGAGAGAGAGAGAGAGAGAGAGAGAGAGTTCTTAATATAGATCTTATAATTATTCTTTGCACATTTTTTTTTGCAAGACATTTTAACAAAATTCTAATTGTGTAACATTTTCTTAAATTTAAACACAATATTATAAAATACATATCTAACATAGACAAAACAAAATTAATTTAATTACCACACAATTTAAATGATTTTATTGAAAAGCTTTGACTCCGCTCTCATTAAGCTAGTAAGATAACTACAACAAACTACAACTTAAATTTTTGTATCTGCTATATATGATCATAAGGCTTACCATTGTTCCAGTGTCACCCCAAGCTAACGTGTACCCAGAGGTACAAGTTTTCCAGGTTTGGGTTGGGGCTGGGGGCCGACTGCCCAATCGGTCTGTTCACTAAACCGCGGGACCCAGTTGCACCACCCTAATGACAACCCTGCGTTGTCTTTAGCCAGGCAGTCTTTGCGGGTCAGTTGCAGTTAACAGTTTTAGTTGCAGACAGTCTTTGTGTACTGTTCCACTGAGTCCGCTCTGGCATTCAAATAGCCAGAAAGAGATTTAACGAAGAGAGATGTGTTTGCCTTAAAGTGTTGTATGCCGTCTGGAGGTGGTTCTTGTTGTTTCCTGCATGAGAGAGAGAGAGAGATAGACTTAAAGATATTAACACTTATCAATAAGTTAAAAACTCTGTGAGTGAACTCTCTGAAAGAATCAAACTAAATCACGAATACATTAAAATCTTTTTGCAATCCGTTGGCCGATTAGATCAAAAGAGTGATTAATTCGCGAATCATGGCATCGATAGTTTAAACAGCTATGAATGCTGAAATATTATGAAGAAAATCGACTCTCAGGTCAATATGTGGTAGTCTGCATCATCAGAAAAGGGTTTATCAGTAATAGTCACAGCAGGCGTAAGTAAAAAAATCAAGATTCATTTTGGATCTGATGCCTTACAACAAGTTTCAGTCTTGGTCCTGTAGTGGGCCTAACCTTTTCACAGACTATGGTGAGGTTTCCACAGTTATTAAAATTGTAAATAGCATTTTTTACATTTAAATATTAAAACATTTGTTTCAGTTTCATTGTATTTTGGTTTTGTTTTCATTGTCTCCTGTTATTACACTCTTAAAAAGAATGGTTCTTTATTGGCATTGATGTGCTCACAATGTTCTTTATAGTGCAAAAAGGCTCTTTAGATGTTTAAAAGAAAATAATGGTTCTTAGGGAAACGACAGGTGCTAAAGTACACTCCCAGCGTGCTGTAAAACTACTGAAAAATCATGATCCCAACCTTTACAGTATCTACATACCAAAAGCTGTCAAGAGCATTCCTGCTCTTAATCATCTTTATGAAGGTTCCACCTGCTCCAGACCAACATACAACACCTGAAATTACACGTGGAATGTGACATTTAATTTAATATAATTTAAATAATAAATTATTCTACAAAAACACTTGTGCATGTTGGTCTAACAATATTTTTTAATAAATAACTTACAGGTTTTGTTGTGGACAAAACACACGAAGATCTCTCTCCGGGAAGCTACTGAATAATGGACAATATTATTATTTCTGAGAAGTGTAGCCATGCCAGTTGTGTAAAAGCTGTCCCTCACTGTTAAAATGTACCTTCTCACTTTCAGGCAACTTGCCTATTTCTGTTTCTTTATTTTGTAATTGACACATCCTTGTAATTCAATAAAAGCAATATCGTGGTTTAACGGAATGGGAAGGTTTTCTGGGAAGACTCTATGGCATTTATATATTAAACAATATTCGTGAGTTGGGAAAAGGACATAAATATTGATTTTTTCATGACCTTCTACAACATGTTTGGCTGTTATGACAATGCTAGACCTGTAATAGAACCCTAGACCTCTGTTGATCCAACCGTCCTTAATATCTGATGACCAAACTAAAATATAACAGGGAAACTTGTCTGATAAAAATCTTTCATTACAAGACGTAATCTCACCATTTTCAATAACTAGTGGACCAGGTGTTGATTTAAAAACTTTTTAAATGTTTGTAGTTGTTTAAAGTGTTTCTCAATGAAACACTTTAAACTGGTGGCCCTGCACTATGGCTTCCCAACCCAACCCTTCCACCACCACAAACAATCAGAACCTAGATGTCTCCCTTATCTACCACACTAGATTTAACACAAGGAGCATGATTAAGAAACTTAAGATTTTTTTTTTGGTTTATTTTATTTATAAAATTTTTTAATTAATTAATTAATTTATTTATGTATCTTAATAGATATTCTTTTAACATACTATAATATATTCTTATACATTTATATTATATTATAAATAGCTCTGCAGTTCTCACCACTCACTGAAGAGCTTTGCGGTCGAAAGAAGAGCAGTTGCCGTATCATACAGTGATGCTAGGATACAGGATTCTATAACTCCCCTGAAATATAAATGTCCAAAATTTAAATCACAACCATGGCTCGATGACTCCATTCATTCGCTTAGACAGATTTGTCAGAAAGTAGAGCGGCGATGGAAAAAAAGATCATCTTTATGTCTCTTTTGACATTTTTAAAGAATCCCTGGTGAACTTTCAGAAGGCAGCAAAAATAGCTAGAGCTAAATACTTTTCTGATATTATGAATTTAAATTCTCATACCCCTAAAACAGTATTTAGCACTATAAATTCATCAATCAATCCTTGCATCTCATATGAAGTTGAACAATCATCAGATATTTGTTTGCTGGCATTCGATCTTCATTTGTTCCTTTTTGCTCTAGTTCTTTGGTTGACTTTTCAGTTTATTCAGCTACCTTGTGCAGCTTTCACAGCCGGTGTCGAGAACTTTCAATTTCAACTTCCCTGAAACCAAATTATTATTTAGAAGTAAGTTTGTTCAGTCGCACACTTGATCAGGAAGTAATACTAATTAATTGTCTGGGAAAAACTCTCAGATTTAATGAAACGTTTTTGCTTTCGAAGTGATTTGCAAGAAAACAAAGCTGCGGAACAGGTCTGTGACACTTGGAGAAGGCTGTCTGTTTGCACTCCCATTTACAGTATCTCACTGGCAAAGCTTTGACAGATAAGGATATCATTTTATAACAAGATATAAATTCGTTGTTAGCCAGAACACTTGAAGCCTGTAAAAAAGGCCCTTATGTATTTGTAGTCAGGTGTGTGTGTGTTGTCAGGTATCTATTGGTGCATCCTAAATCACGTACTGTCTGAGTGAGTAGGTACTAGTATTTGAACTTATTTTGTGACCATTAAAAAAAGTATGTTCTTTATAGTATGAATATGGGAACCATGGATGAATTTCGGATTTACTAACTCGCCATGTTGTTACTATCGCGTGACCTTCCATCGTCAGTTGTGTCGCTTCACTGCCATTCATCAATCCTCTCCCGAGGCCTCATGGGATAGTGAAGTGTCCATCATTTGCTCACTTCAAAACCCTGGCGAAAGTAGCAGGTCATCCGGGCAGTTTTCATTTACAGTAGAGAAGTATTCAATTTTGAATACACTGTCTTCAGTTCCTGTCTCCTTGGTTACTGATTTTGCTTTTGTTTGTATCCAAGGTTACTGAGACCCCTGACTTAGGAAAACAGATCTTATTTTCTCTAATACTTTTTGAGGGCTGCTTACTTCCACTCAGAACAAAATAATAATATTTTTATGAAACGAAATGAAAATTCACCCTATTTATTTTGTAAATCTTCAGTAAATGAAATCATTCGTGCCTTTGGAACTACTTTGAGTTTTTCCATCACTCCTATTTCAAGGAATCTTTGCATTCTACATTCTTTCAATTGCAAAATAATGAATGTCATTACAATCATATTGAGTTTCTATATGACTTTGCATGCTTCCTTGTCAAAAAGCAAAAAAATATATATTAAAAAATAAAACCAAAACCAACCAACATGTTGTACGTACTTGCCATTGATTAGTGTGCTGTCAGAGACTTCCTTGAAATTATCATTATTTGGATGTGCTTTTGATCAGTCACACACTTAATCAGAAAGTAACACTAATAAATTGACTGTATTGTGACTGTTGAATTTTGATGAATCTGTTATTGAATTGGTAGTGATTTACATGTAAAATGCTACCCTTTCTTTGCTGAACGGGTCTTTAATACCCGGAAAAGGCTATCTGTTAGCTTTCACATTTATCTCAGATGCTGTGGCAAATATGGCTATCATTTTGTCAGTAAACAGATACCCAATATATTGCAAAAACAACATCTCACATTTTCAAGTTCTGGATTTAGCACACATGCTTTGACACATTGAACTGTGGTGCTTTCATGGAAGCTGTGGGTGTGAATCAGGTGTAAAACTTTCCTACAAGTAACATGTTGGCTATAAATCTGATCTTAAAACTTAATTTGTGGTATTTTCCACTTCGAGCCCTTTAGTTGTAGTTTTTTTTTTCTTTGTCAGTTTTAGTTGATGTGTTGATTTTGGTCTTTTATTTTATAGGATAGTGGATGTAGATCAGAAAAGTTAAGTGAGAATTAGAATGGCATCAGCCATTTTGTCATAGCCAATTTACTATGAGAAAATGTTTACATTACATTAAATTAAAAATTAAATAACATTAAATAAATAAATAAAGTGTGTAAAATTGTAATGCATCCTAAAATACATTTTATTTCATGCTTTCTTTCAGCTAAATAAAACTGTTATTAAAAACCTAATGTACATGTATATATTAGACTGATGAAGCCAGTTTATTGGGTATTACTGTGGGTACATTTAGAAGGAAATGAAAAGAAAAGACCAGAGGGATTCACATCTCAGAACTTCATGCCTTTCTGACATCTGAACATGCCGGCGGCTGTTCCCACAAATACTCTTTTCCCTACAGCGACATCAAAGTGGTCAAACCTGACGTGTGTTCTGTTTCATTCTGACTTGATGAAAAAAAAAAAAAAAATAATTATAATTATAATTATCAAAAATAAATAGAGCAGCCCACAGAGATGATTGAAAGATACAACTACAAATAACTGAAGTACAACTTTCAAATCAAACAAATTTATATTTGTATTTGTATTTTTGTTCAGAAATGTAATTTTTCTGAGTTTCAAATGAAGATAAGCTGCTGAATTGATGATTTTACTACATTTCCCTGGCATGATCATTACTGTGTAAAGATGTATGAAGGTCAAGTTTCAATTATTTTTCAGTTTATTCTTTCTCCTCTCATGCTCGTTCAAAAAGTGTGAAAAAGTGTGCTGAATTTAAAGTGATACACCACGGCTATCTGATCATTTGACTTAACTGTCTTTAAGTTTGTTCTAAGTGTGCTTGTATAAATGTCTACAAATGCGACACGCTTCAAGGACTTTATTTTTTGTAAAGTTATTTAATCAGGTTCAGATTTTTCCATTGCTATTTCACGTCCAATATATATATATTTTTTTCTGGTTTACAAGGTGGCTAATACATACGAATGAGGTCATGCAAATTATGTATGAATTAGCCAACTAATCACAGCAAGAAAACATCTTTTTATAAATGTAACTGATTATAAATGAATGTATCTATTGGACTTTAGATATGGCAATCCTTCTTTGTCAACTGTTTATTCTAAGTACACGTGCTTCTGCCGCTTTCTCAAGCTCATTATGGGCAGGATGGATACTGATTGACTGTCAATGTTTGTATCGTTCATCAAATGAAAAAATTAGTTCTTCCAACAATATCGTTTCTCTGTGCCTTCATCGTCATAGTTGTAGTGTGGACTCTGCTATTTTATTATATTGAGCTTGCCTCACTATTGGATTATGATATGTAATTAAGTTTTTACAACTGATAAGGTTTGGGCTTTTCTAGAAATATTCTGTTAGAAGGCCAGTATTAAACAGTGAAAAAAAGAACACAAACACATTGCAATGTTCAGAATTTATTCAATGGAAATAACATATTTTTTCCATGTGAATGAACATTTGATATAATTCAAGGAGAGATTATCAGTTTGTGACTTGACTCAAAAGTGATGGTCTCATGACACTGAGCGATGCAGTGAGCAGCAGGGGACTGTCATGCTCCTGGAAAGAGAGAGAGAGAGAGAGAGAGAGATAAAGATTTTGATATAGATCTTAGTAGTTATTGACCATTTTGTTTCTGTAATTATGATCTATTTTATGTTATTCATTGTGATGATTCTCATGATTGTGTGCCAACATTGACACTCTAACACAGACTGAACAAAAACCATGCAATTACTACACAGTTTAAATTATATATATATATATTACAATAATAAATACATTTCCTGCAAATCTTTCAGGCAATTATAGAATAAATAACAATTCATTAGTTTTATCTAAATACTTACTGTTCCATTGGTCAAGACACACTTTCTCTCCTGGCGTTGCTTAAAGTAAAATTACTGCTGTCGTTGCTTTACTGCAGGTTTGTAATTTGGGAAGAGAGGTCATCTGAATGTAACTTGACCCAAAAGTGATGAATGTAGTGTGAAGGTCATTCTTTTTCCCAGCATGAAAGAGAGAGAAGAAGAGAGAAATAGAAACAGGAGAGAGAGAGAAATGGTTATATCTTGAAACAGATCTTTATTAATATTTTTTCTGAGTGTTCTGTTCTGATGGATAATCAATAGGACTGAAAATCTTAAATGTTTTATTTAATATAACATGATTGGTGAAACTATTTCCTTAAGTAAAATTAATCTACAGGTCTTTTTCTAATGTGTTTTCACAAGTTTTAAAAAGCAGCTGAATGCTGACAAACCAGATTCACATGAATTAAGTAAATGACACAAATAAAAAAAATAAGATAAACCAGAAATTTGAGTCCTTTCTAGATTAACTGCCTATTCCAAAAAATGATTCAGTTAGAAGGACAGTATAGTTTCACTTACAGGGAGGCCTTAGTATACTAGAGAACAATACCTTAACCATTAAACATTGCAGGAAGAGACTGACGCATTTGTGCATGAACATGTTCAATGGCCCTGTTCCAAATCACACCCTAAACTCTCACTGCCTATACATACTCATAGCTTTAACATGGACTCAACAAAAATAATTGTATTGCTACACAATTTAATATATAGAAATATATGTAATGAGATGTTATTTATTTTACTATACTGCAATAAGTAAAATAACATTTCATTTGGTATTTTCTATATATAAAAATTAGAATATCATAGAAATTTTTTTTTTTTTTTTTTTTTTGTAATTTATTTTAAAAAAGCAGGCTTATTCTAGAATATTTCAAGAGTTTTTTTTTTAATTATTTTAATTTTGAATTACAGCTCAGGAAAATAAAAAATTCTGTATCTTTAATTAGAATATTCCAGTTTGAGTATAAATACTGGGTACCACTTGGGATACTTTAGAACATGCAACCACAAGAATTGGAAAGACTACTGACTTGACAGTTGTCAAGGTGACAATCATCAACACCCTCCACAAAGAGGGTAAGCCACAGAAGGTCATTGCTGAAATGGCTGGCTGTTCACAGAGTGCTGTATCAAAATATATTCATAGAAAGTTGACTGGAAGGAAAAAAGTGTGGTATAAAAAGGTGCACAAGCAACAGGGATGACCACAGCCTTGGGAAGATTGTCAGGAAAAGCCGATCCAAGAACTTGGGAGAGCTTCACAAGGAGTGGACTGAAGCAGGAGTCAGCAAATAAAGAGTCACCCCACTCAGACGTCTTCAGGAAAAGGGCTAAAGCTTTCACATTCCTAGAACCAAGCAACTCTTCAACCAGAATGTGATGAGTGGGGCGGGGCAGAGAGCCATGGGAATGAGGTGAGGCCAGTGGAGTGATTGGTGTTGGTTCATTGTGTTTTATCAAGTCCAAAGTCAATGCAGCCATCTACCAGGAGATTTTGGAACACTTTATGTTTCCATCTGCTGAAAAGCTTTATGCTGATTTCATTTTGCAGCAGGTCTTTAGCACCAACTTCCAAGTGGTTTGATGACCATGATATTACTGTGCTTGATTGGCCAGCCATCTCACCTGACCTGAACCTCACAGAGAATCTATGGGGTATTGTGAAGAGGAAGATAAGTAACATCTGCCAAACAATACAGAGGAGGTTATCAAAGGAACCTGGGCTTCAATAACGCCTCAGCAGTGCCACAGGCTGATCACCTCCATGCCAAGCCGCATCAAAGCATTCATTTGTGCAAAAGGAGCCCCAACCAAGTATTGAGTGCATGATTAAACCTGGTTTGGAGATCTTTTTTGATTGATCTTTAAGAAAATATTAAATTTTTTTGAGATACAGCTTAGTGAAAAAAAAAAAAAAATCATTAAGTCGTAACCATCAGAATTAAAACAAAAAAACTCTTGAAATATTTCAGTTTGTGTGCAATGAATCTAGAATATAAGAAAGTTTGCTTTTCTTAATAAAATTACAAAAAATAAAGAACTTTTCAATGATATTCTAATTTTTTTAGAAGCACCTGTAGTTATTCATCTAGATTTCACGCATTTTTAACAAGGTTTAAGTTTAATCGGTTTTCACACCAAATGAACACTATCAGAACAATTTGTGAACACTGGTATTAAAAAAAAATAAAAATTACAATTTTTTTTATTAGAAAATTCATTAGTAAATTCATGAGATGTGTTTAATAATAAAAAAACATATCACATTGTAAACATTCCAATGGGTTTGTTGCGGTGAAAACAGCAATGTATAGTCCAACACATTTCCCAGAGACTGAATAAATAGGAGTTCCACAATCTCCATTTTTGCCTGCTTTACAAATAACAAATTCATTGGCCAACATTTGCTTTTTCATATTAGAATTTGGTACTTTCTTATAAAATGACTTTCTTACAAAACACCCTGACTCTAATCGATCTAAATATAGCATCTTATTTTCTAAATATAGTCTTAATTAGCATTAGCCTATATATTTGGGATTATATTTCAGAAAGTGAAATGTTCTTCTATGTACCACAAAATAAAACAAATCAATAGAGCAAATGTTTGGTATCAAGATTGTGTATAAAGCTATCTGAAAACAGTTTTGTGGATGTTCTATGGTGCTCTGTAATAAGATTTAGATAGCTATGAATCTGATGGTTTGGTGGATTGATTAATTGTGCCCTCAACTAGTTCCTATATTGGAAAAAGAGAAGCCCGTTCTGAAGTGCTGAAGGTGTGCAGTTCGTGAAGTAACCACAAGGTGGCGGTGTAAATCTGTGAGTGAGTCAGATTCTCATTCACAGCTGTTTCAAGCACGCTCTCGTGACTGTAGCATCTCTGCATTTACTCCCATGTGCGTGCAAGTGACGCTTATGAAAGCACCTGTTTTTCATCAGAGCGGTAATCCAACTCCAGTGCCTCTTAAGCAGAGGAGAGATAGAGGTGAAAGGGTGAGTGATGCTAGAACTGGGGATGCAAACACTGTGGTTAAAGTGCATATTTGTTGGAAGTGTGTTTCTGCTTAAAGACCAGATCAGAATCTAATTGTTTGTTATTTAAGGCAAACAAACCGGCGCACATGTACCTTGATGGCGGTGCAGGTTTAGGTTTGAGGAAAAATAAAATCTGGACGGAGGAGTGTATGAAAAATACAGTCAGGTCCTTGTCGTTTCACATAAGCATCGTTCCTGACACGTGGTGCGCAAACCACAGATGATTCCATCGTGAAAGCCACCGTCCTCCAACCAGATTTACAGCTATTTCTGACCAATGCGAGATGGTTAGTTATGCAGACTGTCCAAATGGTCACCAGTGGCTGTTTGCAGGGCCTGTTCACTCTCTTTGCCATCCACAGAGGGAGCAGTGTGTGTTCGTGGAAAGAGAAACCTTACGCTGACCCGTGGAACATGCTTCACCAGTTAGCAGCCTTACTACAGGATCAATTGGAATTGAAAACATTCATTGACAAGACTGCCATGAATCACAATGGTCCATTCACGCAAGCCCCGGCTGCTGCCTTTTCCTCCTTCATTCATTCTTTCCATTTTTTAAGAATGCTACTAGAACCTGACCTTTCCCCTGCATGCAGCTTAGGCCCGCTTTATGAGTCAGGCTCGGGTTTGGAAAGGTTGGATGCTTGTCGCTGGTGCAGTCCACCCTTGTTTTGCACCTGAGATGCCATTTGGTCAGCGACAATGTACATGTACTCTGGCTGCAACAAAAAAAAAAAAAAACCCACAACATGCTGGGTGGGTTTGAGCATATGTTTGATTAATACATGGTAAAATTCAGGTGCTTGACATTTAAAGACCCCATGAAATCAGAATTAGAGTTTTGTGGCTGTTATTCCACAACTGTTAGCTTTGAGCTTTTTAAAGTCTTTGTCTTCTGGAAAAACAAACCCAAAATATTGTACTGTAGACTCATCCTGAACTTTATAGATGTTGTCCCTATACTGTTAATAGCACCAGTGGAATATGCCAATCACGTTCATGGTTGTGACCTAGCTTAAGCCTTAATGGCATGTTTTGTCCAACCCAAACTTCCTGATTCTATAGGAAATATGTTAAGACATGAAAAACAAGTGTCTTTAAAGGTGCTGTGACTGATTTCAGTTGTTTTGATGACTTCTGTCGTCTTGCTAACTTCAAACTTCAAACACACACTTTGTTGGAAACCAGACGGTCAATCAAATAACATGGTTAAATTAAATCTCTAGCAAATCTAAAAAAAAAATTATACTAAAAAATATAATGTGATGCCTAATTTCTCTTGTAGCATTTAAACTGATTGATTTTAGTTTTTAGTGTATTTAAACAAAGTAGCATAGAATCACCATAACATGAAAATAATTGTTGGCGTCGGTCAGAATTTTGTTGTGCATCCCTAGTTTACTGTCAGTCTGAATAAAGCATCAGATGTGACAAAGGTTTTTTTTTAAGGGCATCTGGCAGATTGCCTAAGAAATGGTGATAGAGAATGTTTATAATGTATATAGATACAAGTACGAGACTAGATGGTCTCTGTGTCCTTGTGTTGACCCTCTGTAAATGGCCTTTCTGTTTCCATAATTAATTGTTTATTTGTAAGGGTGGGACCTTTGTCGGTTCATTAAAGAGGCAAACCCATGTCTCAGCTTGTAGATCTTTCCATCGGAGCTTATGAAACCGTTACTGAGGCCAGGTGTATCTTAAAAAAACAGTCACACACACATACAAGCATTCACACACGTCACCGTCTCCCTCCCCTACATGCAGACAAACACACACATGCACAGATTCAGGAAAAAAAGAAGAAATCCAACGGCCGCATGCATTTTCAATTAACTCCATCCGCTCGTGGATCTTAACTTTCCATCAAAATCAGCCAAGTCCCATAGCCTCCGCTCGCATGCACCATCTGATATAAATATAACTTTGCAGCTTGTCGGCTTAGAAAGCCATAAATATGACTTGTACGCAAAGGCCAACCATGCCTTTCTCATCGCCCAGTAAAGATATAGAGCAGCTCTGAAAAAGTTGAAGTATCACATGTTGAATTATCACAGCTACTGTTTAGCAACTTACAGTACAGAGAGGAGCCGCTAATGTTTTATCTCTGTGGCCTAGAAACATGAACGATATGGAAGAATAGGCCCATATGTTTTGATAGAAATAATCTGCCAGATAGATTGCGGTTTCTCCCTCCTGTAGAGGTCTTCCCCCCTTGTGAGCTAGGCTCGTTTTGAGTGTGCTAAAGATAAATATAAGTAAATGTATTTTGCGATCTGACAGCCGCTTGTGAGGCATAAAAAGTCAAGCTCCTAGTTTATCAACAGATGTGCTGCACTGGATGTCGTCTAAACACGAAAACAGTCCTGGGTGTTAACAGGGAGTGATATTATTTCAGCTGACTCGCTATGTCTGCCAGAATTGTCATCAAGGGTTGTGTGATTAATTCAGACTTTGGTCTCAGCCCACAGTTTGATGCTAACTGCACACACAAATATCAAGAGCTGGTTGAATTTGTCAGTTCCGATCTGATTTGAAGGTGTTTTCAAGGTTACAGGTTGATACAATGAGCATTTTTTACAACAAACAAAGTTTTCCAGGCTGGTGGCGTTTAATCTTTGTTTAGTAGTTTTTAAGGCTCTTAGAAAGTAAATAAAGTTTTAAGCAGAAGACTGATTATAATAAATGTTTCTTAAGAAGCACATCAGAATGATTTCTGAAGGATCATGTGACAGTGAAGACTAGAGTAATTGCTGCTGAAAATTAAGCTTTGCATCACAGCAATAAAGTACATTTTAAAATATATTCAAATAGAAAACATTTATTTTAAATTGTAATAATATTCTACATTATTACTATTTTTACAGTATATTATCTGGTGAGCATAAGAGACTTATTTAAAAAACATTTTAAAAATCTTCTTTTGGCCAGGACAGACTTTACCCCAATAGTCAGAAGTCTTGTTACATGTGCAAACAGTGAAAATGAACAGCATGCCCTTACTCAGTAAGTCATAGCTTTTAAACAAACAGCCCTGTCATTTTTGTTTTGTAGCACCTGTAATAAGGCCTAGTGCATTTAGGTCTACTAAAAGGCTGCTTGGTTCGGTTTCAGGCCCAGTGCCCAATGAGGAGCCCTGGCAGCACTGCAAGCTTGGACATTTACGCTGTAAGAGCACCAGGTGAGAAATAAGGCAGAAAAGGCTAGACATTTATGCCAGCGACTCGTGAAAGGATGTCATTTTGCCTCATGCTAATTTCCACGGCATTCACTAGTATCAGCTGAGGCAATATTAGTGTTATGCTAGAGGAGAGACATACTGAAAATTTCGAAAAGGTCTTGCAAAACTCTTACGGGATTACCTTACAGACACTTTCCACGGTTGAGAGGCGCTGAATGGGAGCATTGTACAGTGGGACTCAACCCAGGAAAGTAAACTTTGTCAGGACCCAGTTCATTAGCACCTAGGTTTATGGTTGAATCATGTCATTTAGACCTGACTTACAGGGGAAGCCCCGCTTGAGTACACGTATACACGTATATATTCACGATGGCCCAGACCCTACAGGGGATTTCCAGTGCAAATCGTTCCAAAGTGTACGAAACTCTCAACAGGCGTTTGGAGAGTTACTCCGTATAAGTAAGTAAAAGAACGTGTTTAGTGAGTGTTAAGCTCTTCCTATGACATGACATTGTGCCCCCCCACCAGTTTTCCCAATGCAAACACATATAGTTTCCTCTCTCTCTCTTTTATATAACAGTAAATCACAAATGTCCCGGACTAGGGATAACCCTCTGTTGGACAAGACTGGAAAAAAAGAGCACACTTTTTGGGACGACGGAGTGAATGAGAGATGGGAAGATTAAAGGGAAGCTTGTTTGCACCTGTTTTCCGACTTCTGAAGAGCAAATGTTTAGAGTTTCCACTTTGACTTTTCCATTCGCTTATTCATTTACATTTTGCGTTTCTAACTTTACTCAAAACTGGAGTGGTCAGACGTCACAGGCAACCTCGTATTTACGTGTCAATCCTATAATCTGCTTTTAAAACGAGCCTAATTATGTGTATGAGAGCTCCCTCACTGGGTGTACGTTTCCAAAACCAGTAATTCTTGGACTTCAACTATCGTGTGGGCAGGTAGATGCGTCGAGTCTCCTGTATGCTTTGGAATAACGCTGTGGAGGCCAATACCTAATGTAATCTTAAATTTGAGTTTTTAAAGTTACTTAGAAATAGCAAATCTGATCTGAGTTTGAAATAACAATTACGTTGCAGGATGATTTGTATTAAGAGTAGCATGATAGGCCAAGATTTTTACCCATTAGATATAGAAGACTTGTATAAAAGCCAAATGTGTTGTTTGATGTCATGGTAACCATTGTTAGTTGTCATGGTAATTAATCAGTAAGACCTGTTCCTTGTCTGTCCTTTATTCTCCTCTTGTGTTTGTAGCCCTTGTGTTAAATGTAACGGTGCCATTCTTCTTGTGTTTTTTACCTTGTTCTTCATTGTTTGTTCCTTTAGTCTTTCTATTAAAAATTAAAAATCATTTAGATCCACACTTCAGCCCACTTACTCCAGCTTCCTGCACATTACATTATTATTACTATTAGTAGTAATTGTAAATGTATTTATTTATTATTTTGATAAAAAAAAAAAATAATAATAATTTATTTTTATGAACGCATTCTGTTTTTTTTTTTTGTCAAATAAAAATGCATAAATGGGAATTTCTTATTGCATGACAGTGCTATTTTAGTATATATATATATATATATATATATATATATATATATATATATATATATATATATATATATATATATATATATATATATAATGTATTTAATAGTTTATTTATTTCAAGTATTTTTGATGGTTTTAGTTATTGATAGAAAGGGTAAGATACTGCTATCCATAAAGTTTCATAGTTACAGCTCATAGGTAGGGCCAAATTAGATTTGTCCTCTAATCCTTCCCAGGATAAAGAACATAGAACGGCTTTGTTGTAAATATCTTTTTCATGACTTGAATCATTCAACAGGACCTCTGCGTTCCTTCCAAAGATCTGCTGAAATCTAGACTATGCTTTTTGTATGCTTCAAAACATCCAAGGTCTCCCATATCCGGCTATCATATTTCTTTTTTTAACGTTGATGGATTTGGAGCGTGCGACTTGATCGTTCTGGATCGAGTTCTGAGCTGTGAGACTTTTTATATACGATGAATCCGATGGGAACCTGCTGTAAAATCACTCATAATGACCAGTCCGTCTATTGCTGTTGATTTTTTTTCCCTCTTCTGGTTTGACAAAAATGCCATGTTGAGCAAAACATTTTTTTTTTTTTTTTTTTTTGGATCGTCTGGGACGGCCTATTTGTACATGCTTAAACAAATTAGAGGAGCAGCTGTGCAACTCTGGCCTATCCATGCTGGTGTTGTGCGATTAAAAATATGCTCTGGTAAAAGCCAGTCTTTCTTCTCCCAAAATATATGGCTGTTTCTCTGGCTCTGAGGTCCTCACCGTATTTACAATCAGCGTTCCCTTCACTCGGACCCTAGAGAGAGGAAGAAAAAGAAAGAGTTGAAGAACGAAAGAGGGAGAGAGACCACCTATGCAGATGTTTTCCAGACATGGAACATGCTGGATGCCAAGAAGCACCTGTTGAATTGCAGATTTGTTTTTTTCATTTCCTCAGATATAATTGGGCAACACACATTGGCTTTTACAAAACAGGGTGTATAAATATCACATGCGTAAAGGAAATAACCTCAGACATGGTTTATGAAAATTCTGAAGACGATATGCGTTGATGTGATTTCAGCTGAGCTGTTTTTACTGCTGCGAAATGGCATGCACATGTCGAGAGGTAAAACAAAGTGGTGTGACGCTTTTCATGCCACGTTTATGACACGGCTGTGTGAATCAAACTCGCAGGGCGTTGACTGAGGTGTTTCCCAAACTTCCCTCAACATTACTAGATTTACAGCGCTGTCTCTCGCGCAGAAGACCCGACAAGTCTCTCAACACAGGAAGCTCTGAGTCCCGTTTTGGGTCGCGGTGAAGATACAGCGGGTCACATCAACACGGAGACACAGGCGGCCTCTGTGACGACCAGCTGCGTGTCTGGAATAGAAGTCTATTACTACTGACCGCCAGCAAACAAATAGTCCCGCTCACCTGTCGCATGACCAGCTTCATGATGGAAAATACCACTGGGTTGCTATAACTCACCTTATTTTATGGGCATCTGCTTTTAAAAAGTTGAAGGTTTTCTTCAAGGAAGGTGAAGGGACAATTCAAGCAACTGTGAACACCAGTTAACTGCAAGAAGTCAGGTCTCTGTGGATAAATCTCAGAAAATGTAAGAAAATACCCCCCTCCCCCCCAAATCAAAAAATCTATCTACAGTATCTGTCTATCTACACACCCCCACATATAAATGTTTAATAAAGAAATGTGTTTCTCAGACTTTTACAACTTTTAAGCATATTTGCAGTGTCTCGTTTACTTTTTTATGAATTTAAAGTTTTCTTTATATATATATATATATATATATATATATATATATATATATATATATATATATATATATATATATATATATATATTACACACACAACTATATATATATATATATGTGTCTTTATTTTTTAACATTATATCTATGCATAATAAAACTTTTTATGAAAAAATCTTTCTGTAAAAATAACTACCAGAAGAAAGATACAAATACAGCATTTATAACATGGTGGTCAGTAAATGTTGGCAAAATGTATATTTTTGGTTGGACTATTTCTTTAAAAGCATTTTTCTGTTGAATTCAGACAGTGAAACAACTCATTCACAAAAGACACAAGCAAAGTATTAACAAGAAGGTTGCAACAGCACGATATCATGGCAAGGTGTATGGCAAAGCTCAGCTGTCAGTCATCTCTTCTGTCCATAACTCTGTGTGTCAGAGGAATGCATAAGAGACCATGCCGCCAACCTGCACGCAGCTCAGTGTAATGTAGGCCGCACTGCAAATATTTGGCTTGGATTGAGAAATTGAATTATACTGGCACGGAATGCCAGAAATAAAAAAAGAGCAACCTTGGGAACCATTATGCAAAGTGAATGGAGGCTTCAAACCGAGTGCTACTGGTTTTCATTTGGACAGGAAAAAATCCCTCAGTCGCAAAACCAATCCGCCTAAAAAAACGTTTCCTAAAATCTATCTTTGTCTTGGGAGTAAGCTGTTGGGTTCGGAGTGCCTCGGGTAGTTCATTTGGGTTCTTTACTCCAGACGTCTATAGATTTCATCTACATTTTTTTTTTTTTTTTGCCAGTGGTCCATGTATGGTTATGGTAAGAACTGCAGATTGAACCAGCTTGTAGTTATGTTTTTGTGATGGTCTGATACAGGTGACAAAACATAAAAGTTGTTAGAAATTAAAAGCAGTTAAGTTACAGTAGACCAGCTCTCAAAGCTAGGAGCAAATTGGGAGTAAATGTGGAATAAAGTCTTGCAATCTCTTTTGGGTTGTTTGGCTCTTGAAATGTTTTCTGCAATAAATATAACAGATAACATTTCTGCAGAGTTGATGTAACAAATACAGACTGGATCTGCAAATGTATGTGTGTGGTTAACTATAAACCACTGACTATAGAGCAAACTGGAATGGCTAAAAATACATTCTATACCAGACATTTTTCAGTAGTATTTTTTTATGATTTGAAATTTTGATTAAAACCATGGTACATATAGAGAAGTTGCATACTATTGGGTGGTGTTGGTGCAGTGGATAAGACACATGCCTTTGGTGTGAGAGACCCAGGTTCGAATCCAATGTGAGACACCAATGTGTCCCTGAGCAAGACATTCAACCCCTAGTTGCTCCAGAGGCGTGCGACCTCTGACAAATATAGCAATTTTAAGTCGCTTTGGATAAAAGCGTCAGCTAAATTAATAAATGTAAATAATAAACATCCTTTTGGTTTGCGCCATTGCACCATTTTTTTTTAAATACACCAACTTTTAAACTCATCGCCTTCATTACCTTTATTTTTTAATAAATGCAAAAACTTAGGTGCAAATATTTTATATAGGCATTCCACTTGTTCAAATAGTAGAGCATGATTTGATTGAGTTTGAGTCCCAGGGAATTACTGATGTACTTTTTGTTGTAGAATAAAACATGAAAATATCTTGAGCTTGTAGTTACCACAGATCTTATTTCAATCATTTAAGCGAAAACCCATTGACTTCAGGATGGTTGAACCAAAAGTGCTAAAATGCAAACTCATTTCGGGGTTTTGGCCTACAAAAATACGTCACTTCTACAGCACTGCATTTGGGCACAAAATAACGACCTCGCTGGAATCCGTAGCAATGTACGACTTACATTCTCCCTGCCCCAAGCAAAATAAAACCACACTGAGACAAAAATGCCAACACTTCTAGTAATTGACAGGCATTCCAACATGGCCAGCTGTGTAGAAGCGAATGGCCTTGGAGCTTGCTTTGTTTGCTCACAGCTGAAGCACAGAAGAAAGGGAGGACCATCAGGAAAGGGCCAGCTCTGACAATTCCACACAAAGGCAGGACTGTTGTCTAACAGTGTCCAGTCTGTTTCAGTGAAGTTTGCACTATTCCACAGGCACATTTCATGGAACAGTAAGCAAGCAAGGCCAGAAACAGGCCTATTGAGTAGGGTGATACCACTCCTAACAGGGCCAAACCAGGGCCTGGTTCTCCTCCCTTTGAAAAGGTCAGAGGCCCCTAATTGCCCAACAATCTTACTGTGTTGTGCAGGTGTTCATCCACAAAGTCACATGAGGACTGGGCTGGGAGAGGTTACTGGACTGTGGGAAGAGAGTGATCTGGGCTGCTTTTGAATGACAACACTGAATGTTACAAAAGCTGTTCTGAACAATTGAGATCATGGTGTCTTATATTGCATTTATGCTAAGTTTCAACTGTCTTAGATATTTCCTCTTAAGATTCCTTTGAAAAAAATTTTTTTTTTAAGTTATAAATAAAAAGATTACAGGAGTATTTTTGAAATTTGTGTCTTTCTACAATCAATTTCACGTTTAATTTAATGTCTTATTTGCAGTTTCTTTGAAATCATTTATGAAATTTACTAGCAGTTTCTAAATAATTGTTTCAAAGAAAGATAGACCTTAAATTTAAAGGTCCAATAATTTAATTTAATATTTTTCTGTGTATATTCCCAGGAGAAATCTGGTTATTTCAATAGGAATCTGGAATTTCGCATGAATGCAAGTTCATCACACAAATTTGCACAGGACAGCTTACTTTAAAAGTGACTTATAGAAATCTCAGTTTTTCTGTTAGATGAGATGCATAGAAAATAGACGTTTTTGCCCACTAAAACAAGGTGACTGCACTTTTAGTATGTTAAAAAATTGTTGAACACAAGTTGACAAGTTGACAAGTTGACTTCAATATTCGAATATTCGTTTATTTAAATTAAGTTTAATAAGACAGACATTATTTTTCAGCAACATTTAGGCCTATTGTTTCCATCATTTTGAACAAGCTTACAGAAAATAAGCTTGAACATTACCAATCGTGTTTTGTAGCTGAAAACCTCTAACAATGTGTGCAAACAAACAAAAGTATAGATTAAAAGCCAAAAAAAAAAAAGTGAACAAAGAAAAATCGTTAAAGCAGCCTGCAGCAATTAGGCTATTGTAAAACATAGCCTTCACTTAACTTTGAAACTTTGAAACTGTCAGCAAATCTGTCAGCTTTTTTTTTCTATTGTTTAACATGTTCTTGTTAAGAAATACGGGCATGTAAACATGATCGGGGGAAAGTCGGCTGCTTTGTATGTTAACAATAAGGCCGGACGCGGAGAAAACTCTCTCTGACGGCACAGACGTTGTTGGGACTCACAAATAACAGTGTGCTAAGCGAATAAGTTTTGTGAAGCGCTTCGTGTTTTCGTTTCACCACTGAATGGGATCCTCATCTGGAGGAATACATGGCTCCAGCAAGAACTGTTCCCACTCACCTCAGCTGGACTTTCTGTAATCATCGCTGAAGAACTGGCTCAGCCTTTTCCGACGAGTGGACATTGCATCCTCTTCATCGTTGGTGACAGCGGCTGCATTTTTTCTTACTTCTCTCATGTTTTCATCGAGAAACCTGAGATGTTTGTGCCGAGGACAAGAAATAACCATTCAGCTTCATCCTTTCCCGTAACAACGTTGAAAGCTCAGCCAAGATGAAGGAACAGCTGATCATAGCTTTAAATGGATTGCCATTTTGAAATAAATTTAGTAGCAGAGCTACTGCAGGCTATTTTTTGTGCTGCAAATCAGGCGCGGATTTATGATTATCTGTGTATGTAATCTGTGTGTGACCTGAACACCAGTAAAAACCTGTTTAATAGCATTTGGTTGTTTGCCTTGTGAATATGTAACACATAGCACCTGTTTTCTTCTGTCATGATTCTTTTTAAAACACAGAGTCAGCTCGTTCTCTTGTGAATTTTTTTTTCTGCACGGGCCAGCCACACGCTCTCCGTGCCCGCACTGACTTAAAAGTGTGAAACACACATACTCCGTGTGTGCAGTGCGTGACTGATCCACAACTGTAGGCTACCACAAACACATAGGCTACTCACTATTTGTATTTCAAATCCAGAAGTTATCAGAAGCTTTTATAAAAAAAAAAAAAAGGTTTGTCAGCATTGCGATCCTTTTTGTACATATACACTCTTTAATAGAAGTTTTAACATAATTTAAACAATGTATTATTCAGTGCTATTTATATAGATTTATATATTAAGTTGCTCAAACAAGTGGTAAAGTATTTAACCATTATGTTAAAATCGCAAACATTTTAAATTAAAACTTAAAATTTACAAAAACAGCAAAAACTATTATGCCTTTTCTACTGCATTTAAATTTTAATACAATAAATATTGCAATACAATAAATATTGTCACAAAGAAATAGTTTTTTCACCTCCACCATGAATGAGACGAGAGTTGTTCATTATGTCGCCTTGTTGAAGTAAATTTTATTTTCCTTGCTTTGAACTCCCGAACTGATTCAAATGATTCGCGATCCCGCTCCGAACTCCCGAACTGACTCAAATGATTCGTGAACCCGCTCCGAACTCTCGAATTGATTAAAATGATCCGTGAAGCCGCTTCGAACTCTCGAAATGACTTAAATGATTCTCGATCCCGCTCCAAACTCCCAAACTGACTCAAATGATTCACGATCCCCATAACTAACTCAAATGATTCGCGATCCCCATAACTGATTCAAATGATTCGCGAACCCACTCCGAACTCCCGAACTGATTCAAATGGTTTGCGATCCCCAAACTGACTCAAATGATTCGCGAAACCGCTCCGAACTCCCGAACTGATTCAAATGGTTTGCGATCCCCAAACTGACTCAAATGATTCGCGAACCCGCTTTGAACTCCCGAACTGACTCAAATGATTCGCGATCCCCATGACTGACTGAAATGATTCGCGATCCCGCTACGAACTCCCGAACTGATTCAAATGATTCGCAATCCGCTTTGAACTCCCGAACTGACTCAAATGATTCGCGAACCCGCCCCGAACTCCCGAACTGATTAAAATGATTTGAGATCCCCAAACTCTAATAATTTACAAATTATTAATATACTGTAATATTTTTGTTGTTGTTGTTGCCATAAAAACAGACCTAAGCCGTCAATAGCCTTTAAAATGGCTTAAAATGCATTATATAAAAAATAATGAGGCAATAATGATTGGTTAATAATAACGCTGTTAAAATACATAATGTAGGCAAATACAAAATAAACAATTTATGTACATGTTATTACAAATGCCATGTGATTGCTGCTGTTACACTTACAGGACAATCAAATCCTTGTTTAGGCTACTGACCAAACATTTCATTCAAATATTCACTTAATCTTTCATTTTTGGCCACCTTTTTGCTATAATAACACAGGCTTTATAATTTCTTCAACAAAAAACGTGCATATCACAACCCTTACAAAAATAAACCATGGTTTTATCATAGTAAAACTGCTTAGTTTCCTTTTGTATGATTTCTGAATGCTTGAGACTATAAAATAAATTCGAGTCATAATAAAGTTATAGCCACAGGTAAATGTCGAGAGCTACACTTGTGATTTGTAAATAATACAATTTATTCGTTTAGTTTTTTATTTGATTAAAGTTATTTTTTCACCCCTATAGTAGGGTTTTCTTCCATCATCATATTTGAGGAAGGGGGGCAAATCCATTTATCCTTTGCTGAAATTTCCGCATCTTAATGGAGAGAGCGTCGTTGTTGCTTAGCAACGGCAGACGCCTCAGGCGCGCCTAACGTTTTCAAGCACGATATGTGAACGGCCCCTCATTCATTTATTAATAATTTTTTTTGCTTGCATACATCTTCAAATATGCCGTGGAGAATCACCGAAAGGGACCAAATTAGGTTTTATTGTGAACATTTTTTTCTTTTTTCTTTCTTTTTTTTTTGCGAAATTTGAATAACATTTTTATTTATCGAATAATTAGAGCAGAACGAATATTCGAATGTTCGACTATCCGTGCACACCCCTAAGTCAAAAAAGTAACATTGCTGTCTCTTTAATTTCATTTCTGTCTTTGATGTAATTAACATCTCATTAGTTTTTTCCCCTTTGTGCAGGCATGCTGCCCCACGAAGGCAAATGAAGTAAATACACATTCGGTCAAAACTGAGCAGAATCTGGACTGGTAAGCGAACAGCACACTGAATGCGGCAGGCAGACATACAGCATCCTTCAATTCAAAAACCATACTTTTCTTTGAATACACACACACCGACATCCAGCTATGACTTTTGCAGCTGCTAAAGCATTCTTTCACGCTACTAAACGCCACCTGCATGGTTTTCCATTAGATTCAACCTGAAAGTTAGAAGATACATTTTTTTAGATAGTTTTTCACAACTTGAATACATTACATATAGAGAATTTGCTTAATGAAAGTTACACTTTTGATTTGCACACCTGCACAGTTTTTTTAATGCACCATCTTGCAAACTCATTGTCTTCACTTTGTTTATTGTTAAAGAAGTGCTAAACCTTTGTATTCTATTATTTAAAAAGTGCAAACTTTTTGCATAAACAGTAAAGCATGGTGCAAGCAGTGCCAATGAAATGGGTTCAGTTCCCAAGGAATGCATGCACTGATTAAAATATACCTTAATGTTGCTTTAGATAACAGTGTCTGCCTATGCATACATGTAAATATATAGTGATTAGAGTCACTGATTCAGGCTGCCACTTAGTGGGCATTAGAAGTAGTACGTCACACTTCTGTATTGTTAACCTAATGGATGATGAAAAAGTGATTAATTAAATATATGCCACACACCACAGATTAATCAAAGACTTTGTGGAAGAAGATTGCTGAGGTTACTCATAACTCTTGTAAGCTGTACATTCCTTCATATGAAATAAAAAAAATTGTTTATGTCAGTCGGAAAAAAAGACATTTATTTTTTATTTATGTGAATTGCGTGTTTTTTTTTTTTTTTTTTTTTTTTTTTTATACATGTACACCATTTCCATCTCTGATAGGTCTAGAAAGAGTGATGACGTCATCACCGGCCACCCATCGCTATAGCTGTGTGTAGTTTTGGAAATGACTGGCAATAGGAAACAAGTGGACAGGACCAGAGTTCCCCACATCAGTCACTCTGCCTCTGATAGGTGGTTTCCAGTTTCATAATGACAGACTGGGAGACTTGTATTAAAAGTCTCCCATGCCTCTTCGACTCTGACTGACGTCAGACTTAAAAATATATCCATGATAGCATTTCATTGGGAGACTCTGTCCAATGAGTGGTTGAACTTAGGAGAAAGGGCTGTCCAGGGCAAAATAATTGTTGAGATTTTCATTGCTCGGGAAACTTAATGGAGTTCTCAGTTATGTCTAATTTAAGTCTCAACTTTGTGTCAGATGGTTCTCCTAAGAAATAAAAATTAAAACAAATGAGTAACTTGTTAACGTACCATGGAAGCCCATTTCCGCAATATAATGAAAATAATCATACAGTGGTACATCATAATAAATAATTTAAATTATGAGATTGGTATTTCCACAATGTCCGTTTTGACCTAAGTATGTCATAATCATGACTTTGTCATAATTTTTACTTTTCATCTCATAATTATGACATAAATGTGTCAGAAATGGGCTTCCATGATAAGTTGTAAAATAAATGCAGATAGCATTGGATCTGATCATTTGGTCTTAGTAATACTTAAATGAGAAATACTTGAGTTTATATTAAGATACATCTGAACATAGTTTGAAACATTATTGAGATCTCTTCTGAAACTCTTTACCATTTTCCTATTTGCACAGATTATACCATTTAGTTGGCACAAATTAGTACACAAAGCACATGAAGTACTTGTTATACGTGTAATAGGAACACGTAATGAAGTTTTCACTCAAAAATAAGCCTAGAAGGATGATTTTTAACTGAATGTATGCTGTATCCCACACCTTCGGAGCCTCAGGGAACAGAGCTCTACCTCAGAATTTAATTTAGCCCAAGCCGCAGAACAAAACCAACACAGGCGATTATATACACACGTATATATTTAGCTCTGTTTGAACAGATCTGCTGCATTCCTGCCAGTTTCTCAAGAAGTGTTCTGGAGGGAGGTTACACGAAATCAATTTGGCTCAACACGCCGTCTAAACAAACACAAACTTGTTTTGGATTTCTCCTCACTGCCAGCCCAGGTCACAATGACTTCATGGCAGCACCTGTTGCACAGTGCAATGCCTTAAAGGAAATGCCATGACCTTTAATGGCCCCTGACCTTTTGTAGCTAACGTAAACTCTTTACACACCCCGAGCCTGAGGGATGGGGAACGCATTGCCTAATCAGCACTTGTTGCTCTTGATTTGGAGCATGTAATTGGGTGCCGTCCTCCAACAAAAATCATCCCTCATTATCTCACACTTTCAAACGGGTCCCGCCATGAGGTGGGCATGGAGACGTGCACATCAGGGGTCTTGTGTCCCATTCAAAGGAAATCCAAACCCGCACAGAGGCCAGCTTTGTTTACCATCACTTAGCAGCAATTACAGCATGTAAAAAAATGTTTTTTTCTTTTTTTTTTTTTTGGGGCTGCATCGAAGTGTTAATGGGCCCAGGGTTGGGTGTTAGGAGCAACCGGGTCTGTACACAGGGAATGGAGGTCAGAGGTTAATAAAGGCCCTATGATGAGCTTTCAGCAAGCTTCCCTTGCAGAAGGATGCAGAGAACAATGATGAGATAATGTGATACAGTTAGGTGGACAGCTACTCGGTCCGATTTGATCCCAGATCAAAGCTGACACCGAGTCGGGACATGCCTGTCCAATAGGGTGTAGTAAACATCTAACATCAGGGAGTCATTTCAATAGAACACAAAGTTCACCTCAATTGCATGTCAAACAGTTCGACAGCATTTCATTGGGAGACTTCGTCCTCATAATGTGTTTGTGTCATAATTATGACATTTAACAGAGCACAATTTTATTTTCCATTTACCAGCAGGGAGTCATTTGATGAGACCTCAAGGCAATGCATGCTCCAGCACAGAGTTCACATGTGGAGGAAGCAAATTAGGTCAAAGTGAAATAAAAAACACTCATCTAAAGTCTAGAAAATGCGTTTAAGCTGCCCAACTTAGGATGCACCTGAAACACAGCTCACAACAATGTTCCCTTCATGGTTGTGGCTTGTATTTCAAAGTTGTGAAACTCACAGCGTGAAGATTAATGTGGGACTGTATCCTCTATTGATATAAGCTCCACCACATGAAGGAAAAACCTGGAACCTCTCAGAGATGAAAATATTTCTGGCTGATGTTTACAGCCCAACTGGATGCTGTTTTCACATGCAAAATGAACACTTTATCAGATTTTTGAATAGCGTGGCCCACTAATCATGCCTAGATTAAATCACTTCTGGTCCGAGTGTGGAGGTAGGTTACGGTTCATGGGAAACAACCGTTTTGTTGTTGTTTCTGTTGCACGAGTGGGCGTATTACCCTTTGCGATTCATCATCAAGGCAATGTGTATGTCCTACTCCAAACCCTGAGCAAATAGGAAAACATGGATCATACGGACCATTAATACAGACTTGGAAGAAGCTTGAAAGTCATGACTTTCTCTATAGCTACATGTACATGCACCCAAATGATTGGATTGATGACTCAATCAGACTGAAAAGCCTTCATGTAAATACCTCAGTTGATCCGATTGGATTGAAAGTGACCTGAAAAATTAAGAATGTAATGCTTGAATCCAACTATTTTCTGAATCAGATTCAAAAATACTATGCTCACATGAGCAGTCCCAAGATGTGTATGCTTACATAGGTTTACATCATGCAAACATGCATATTTTTATTTAGGTATGATCTGGAAGTGATGGGAGAAATCAGGATTTTTGAAATGAGTCTACTGAAGTATTTGCTTTGCAATATGATTCACTGTTTTGAAGCTCTTGAAACACCACACGTTTGCAATGCCTGCTGGTCATAATGGTGTAAATCACATTTGTTTAATCTGCACCGACTGTGAGCATAATAGAACAAGGGAAGTGACGATTCCCCTTAAAAGCAAACCTTCATAAGGCCGAAAAAATGAGGAACTGCGGAAGTTACAGGCAGGGTCGCTGGGGTTAATGCCAATCCGAGTGTCCTGACAGCACATCTCCAGTGATTGAACAAGGTCATACGTTTGCTTTTTACTAGACCTAATGAGCTTGAACAGATTTTGACTCTCTTCCTCTCTCTGCCAATCACAGGTTGCCCGTTTTCCCCAAAGATGACATTCCTGCTTGTTTTTCGTGGTGCATCACAGTGGGTGGGTTGAACTCTTCAGCTCTGAAGTCATGCAAGGAAGAGGTGGAGGAGATGGGTGTAGATGTGACACGGGGATGCTTTTATGAAGTCTTGCATCTGCGTGCTTTTTTCCCTATTTAGTTTTATTCTAAACAATGTTGTTACAGGATGTTCTAACTTTGAAAGGAAGACAAATGCATTGCAGATAGAGAAAAACAAGGAGTTTGTTCTCCTCAAGCCATGCCAACACACCTGCTACTATTCACTTCAGAGGAAATGGACACTCGGTGGATGAGAGGCTGCTGGCCATGGGTCAAAAACCACCGCAGCTCCAAATTAGAAACAGGAAGAAATGTGGGTAATGCTCCGATTAAAACCGTCTTCCCCACATGGACTCAATATACTCAGGCCGGCTCCCTCTCTGGAAACCCAAAACCCCACAGCACTATTTTATATCACAGTCAACAAACACGCTGTGTTCGAACGCCGATGGCATTGGCTTTTACTGAGACGGTCACCAATGTTTACAAACTCTGCAAATACTCTGCACTCTTATAGAGCGCTTCAGTTGAGCTATATGATTAATGCTCTCCTGTGCCATGTGCAGCCTTTACACTCTGATCTAAATATTTGGGGAAATGTTAGTAAAACTGTCTCGGAGAATGTTGCACAACTGTTTAACTGAAAGAGTTATGGGATGTCGTGGTACGTTCTGTTGCACTCGGCTAGAAAGGGTACAGAAGTGTCCTGCCCACAGAAATAAAGACTAAAAGGAGGTGTTTTCAGCTCTTTTTGTTTGGTCAACTCTTATATCATGCCATCTATGAAGAGGCCCTTAAAGTTTAGACAGGGAAAGATGAGATAAAATGTTTCCCACCGCTTTGAATTTTTTAAAGTTGAAAATGAGCCAGATTTAATCTAAGAGCATTTATGAAATGATTATGTCTTCACTATAACATCCAAGTGAAAGATATAACACCAACATGTCAGAAAACAAAGCACAGTGAAGTCTGTTATTAAGTGTAAGGTATTTGGTAAAACACAGATCCTCCCTGAATCAAGACGTCACTCCAAACTGGATAAAAGAGCTGGAGGAAACTGGTCAGAGATGCGACCAAGAGACCTACAGCAACTCTGAAGCAGCTGCAGGAATTTATAAAAAAAGTTGTCCTTGTGTGCATGTGACAACAACATCACAAATTCTCCACAAATGTGGCTTGTAGGGGAGGGCTGCAAGTAAAAAAACACTCCTCAAGAAAGGCCACATGCAGTCAGACTGAGAATTGCCAAAACGCACCTTCTGAGGCCATCTAAAGATTCTCAGGTAGATGAGACTAAAATTGAATCTGGCCTCAACACCAAACAATATGTCTGGCGAAAATCCAACACAGCTCACCATCCAAATAACAGAATTCCTCTCTCTATATATAGTAGTGGTGGGCCGTTATCTGCATTAACGTGCTGCTAAAAGGAGACTCTTATCGGGCGATAAAAAAATATCGCCGTTTATCTATTCTCAAAGTTGGGTTGGGAGCTGTGTCTATACTAGGCGAGCTATGATGACTTTCACCTTGATATTTTAGCGTGGATGTATACCTAGCCGAATCTTTAGGGGGTGAGAACGAGTCTTTAAACCTGTGTGTATGCCTACTGTGAAATTACCACATCAAACGTGACATGCTAACATGGATGCAGCTAAGATGTTTGCTTTAGGGATTTTTTTTTTTTTTTAAACAAGTTTCCCAATGGAAACCTCGACAAGACGCACGCTTGTTTCACACATAATCCGTCTGCATTGCGTATGCAGTCCGTGTGCATTACGTATGTGGTGCTGAAGCAGCACGGACTCAAACTAATTGTGCTTTCACACAGGACTCGTTTGCAGTCCGCTACTCGGTACGTAAACGATCACTGCACTGCTGCAGACGCAACACTCCTGGAACGCACTGACGGACTGCAACCGCGTGAACGCTGGAATCCGTTAACATGTGTGCGTAAAAAAAAAAGCAACGCATACACACTGCAGACGGATTATATGTGAAACAGGAGCAAGGTTGTTTGCACCTTGTGCAATGTTGAATTTGATTACAGCTTTCTCAAGCACTTTGTGATGCATTTTGGAAACAGGAGATGAGCCCCTGTTCTAATGAACCACCTAGGTTAAGAAACCCATTCCCAAAGACTTAACGTTACATTTGGTCATTATTTTATTTGGGTAGCATACGCATTCTGAATGCCTTCGGCAGAATTCAAATGAGCCATTTTAATCTAGATTAATCTAGATTCATTCCAAGATTACATTGAGATTAATCTAAATAAAAATATATATATATATGCCCACCACTAATATATATAATAATTATTATTTTTATTATTATGTACTGTAGCTAGCTAGCTAGCCTAACAAAAAGGTCAGATAACTGTTAGTGTTATAATAATAGTGTAAGTATGACAACAACATGATGCCTTCAAAAAACAACAAGCGAACAAATTATGGACATAAATAGGACTTAAATAGCAGCTTGTATGTGAGCACACAGCCAGACCCACCTTAGCAGCAGATATGCTGAGATGCTTGGTCTGTCTTACTGTGTCGGGGGAGTGCAGCAGACGTGGTTAGTGAAAACACAGAATGGATTTTAATTTATATGAACCAAGTGGAACGGATTTGAGAGCAGCAGCGTGGAAGTTAAGACTGTCGCTAAAACACTGATGGAGATTAATTTATTAGGGTATTCCTCAAGTGGAATGGATTTGACTGATGGCGATCTGAAAACTGAACAGATATTTGTGCTGAATTAGAAGCGGTAAAAGTGAATGGGTCCAATATAATTGGTCTTAAAAAATCCAATGGTTCCAACAATGGTGTATATTACATATTATGCAAAAATAAGTTGACAGCTGGGATACGTTTAAAACCTGCCTTTGACAAACATGTTTATTTCCAAACAGCAAAACAAAAGATGGCTCAAGAAGACTTTTAGAATGTGTTTGGAGCCAGATAAAAAACTGAATGAAAAAAAGCAATAGCCAATGCTTGGCCCTAACCAAACATTACCGTCCTGTCTCTCACACATCTGTATGGATATGTCATCTTTCAATCGTTCTGTCGAATAGATTTTGGTGATCGTAATGCCCCACACTAACTTTCCCCACTGCAGACTATAAGTGCTGCGCTGCTGTCAACAGGCAGCTGGTGGGGACAAATGGAGCGGAACCTAATGAAAGAGGAGACACGAAAAAACGATGCACCGAAAGGATGAATTAAGGGGGAAATGAAGGTTGAAATATGCCCATTGCCCTTGTGCTTTCACCTCTGACCTTTGACCCACTGATACTTTCCTCCTCTTTTCCTGACGACCACTCTCCGGCATTTCTTGACTTCCTTGAGAACATAGAGGTGTCGACTTGGAGACATTGAGCCTGAACACCATGCGTTGGAATTAATTATACCATCTTTATTGGGAAGGTATGCCAAGCAAAGTTATTAAGTGCCTTTAAAAAAAAGGTTCCAAAAGGGGGTTTTTCACAGCGATTCCATAGAAGAACATTTTAGATTACTTGGGAACCTTTCAGTGAATAGTTCTTGAAAGAATCATTTTTTCCTAGAGTGGAGAACTTTTTTTCTCTATAAATAAAACGTCTTTGCAATGTAAAGGTTCCATAGATGTTAAAGGTTTCTTTTTGGAATCATTAAATGGCAATAAATAACCTTTATTTTTAAGAGTGACTTGAAACAAAAAAGCATGAAATGTTGCAGCTTTACTGTTGGTAATAAATCAGACTTTGACAATAATGTGCTAGGATGCATTCACTGATGGGGTGGGCTGAAGCAGAGCCTTGGCACTCGTCTCCGCTTTATGATCTTATGGCCAGATGTTTATGTTCCATAGGCTGGAGTGGAAAACTGCCATGACATCAGCCAGAGGACAGCAGGATTCTGGGCCTGGGACAGGAAGTGACTCACAGGAAGTGAGCTGAGGTGAGGCAGGCAGAGGGCAATCCATCTCTTCTGCACACACACACACACATATACAGTTAAGTATACCTCTTCGCAGCCACATGTAATATAAGAGGCAGTCACATACAAAAGTTTCAAGTGCTCAAACTGAGGAAGGAGATGACATGCATTAAAATCTCTGATTGAAATCTCACCCAAACAAATATTTAGGCCTAAATGTAAGTTTTATGTAGTTGAATTGCATTTTGCACTTGGATTACAGTTTCAACATAAACACACTTATAGACTTAAAGGTGCCATCTGTAATGTTTGGCAAAAAAAATGTAGTCATACTCCACATTCCATAACAGATGGGGGCAGTATGCCTCAATAAAGTGAATTGGTCTACTCTAGAGTAACAAACGAGAAACGGCATAGTCTCTATGCTCCGCCCCTACTTTCACAACAACACTACAGCCATAGCCGAAGCCTAACTGTGTGTTCACACCGCCGGCGTCTAGAGCATCAAAAATCGCTCTTGCCGCTCTACTCACGACGCTGCAGAAAGACGTAGATCGAATGCTTATTTTGTATTTAAAGCGGCCGCAAAGCAAACAAGCTTGTTGATCTCGTGCAGACTAACCACCAGGAGTTATAACCTCATTAAATATTGTTGTGGAAGAAATATTAGGATCCTTTACTTAAAATGAACAATCTCAGACACCTTGGTCCACGTATCACTTTTAATTTATTTTTTATTTTTTATAATCAACCTGTCCTTTATTCTGCTTGAGAACTAATGTGCCAACTCTCAAGCATTCACCGTGAGACACACGCAATTGACTCTTTTCACACGCTTTCACGCCACACATCAATTTTTTCACACACAGAAAACCACGAAGCAAAGAGGACACGGAGACCAACAGACTAGACAGAGCAGGTTAGTTATGATACATAGGGCTGTGCAAAAAAATCGAATGCGATTTTCATGCACCTCTCATCAGTAAAGACGCTCCTGTAATTAGAAGTATATCTCCAGCATGTGCATTCAGATTCAGGGTTGCCAAGTTTTCACAACAAATCCTGCCCAGTTGCTTCTTAAAACTAGTCCAAAACTAGCCCAATCGCGTTTCCGGGAGGTTCCCCGATAAAAATTGCTTCCCGGGTTAAAATATAAATTTTTGGGAAGGGTTTCCCTGGTAAAATTAGCATTTTAGGGGCTAAATATCACGTTATTGGTATTGCTTCAAACCGCGGACATGAAAAACAACCGCAGACTTGGCAACACTGGTTCAGGTGGAGCGGCAGTTACTGCACAGAGCCTTAGTCTACCGACAACTAACACAAAATCGCTTTCAAAATCGACAAAGAATCGCCTGCGATTTTAACATCGATGTTGTGTAGATTGTCAGTGAATTACGGCTCTGTGTAGTAAATGCCAACCAGTGTTGCCAAGTCTGTGGTGGTTGTTTTTCATGTCCGCTGGTCACAGCGACCCCAATACAAATAACGTGATATTTAGCCCCTAAAATGCGAATTATACCAAGGCAACCCTGCTAAAAAACCTATATTTTAACCCCGGGAAGCAATGTTTTATCGGGGAACCTTCTGGAAGCGAGATTGGGCTAGTTTTGAGAAGCAACTGGGCAGGATTTGTTGTGAAAACCTGGCAATCCTGATCTGAACACACGTGCTGGAGATATACTCCTAATTACAGGAGCGTCTTTACTGATGAGATGTACATGAGTAAAGACATGCACAGCCCTATATAATAAAATGGGTAACGTTAAGTTATAGCTAGCTAATTATCAAACGCAGCTACGGTTAGCCATCGCTAACATTAGCACGTTTATCGAACAGCCTTCGATACATTTCTATGTTATAACTTCCCGAAAACAAATACACAAACATATAAAACAAACTTCTAGCGAAATACTAACAGCATCTAACTTGCAAGTTCGGAGTCGAACCTCATTTCTTTCAGGTCCATCAGTTGTCTCCAGCGATTAAAAGCAGTGCCGATGTTTACTCTGGTATTCTTATCGGATTTGATTTGTGATTCCGAGCGCGGTTGTTTCCCTGTAGCGGGTGTTGGTCTCTTGCCAAGGGCTTCAGCTATCCTTCCGCTCTTTCCCTGAACTGAAAGTAGTGGGCTGTACTTTCCACACGATTGACATCAGGTTCAAGTACACGCCCACAAGCCCTGCGAGTTATTCGTGTATTGCAGGTTGGCTGGTGGTTATGTTGCCCGCATACCGCCTCCCACGGCCGAAACTGGTATTACAACACCTGTCGGGCCGGGGCTAGTAATGCTAATGCTAATTAAGGTTGATATCTCTGCAGCACTATAACTTGACATTTTTTTATTGACATCATCGCCCTTATTTCTTCTCATTCTTTTGATGCGTGTAGGTCATGTTATGGATATTTTCTGCATATGGCACCTTTAAAGGGATAGTTCACCAAAACTTATGAAACTTATGTCATTAATGACTCACCCTCATGTCGTTCCAATCCGTGAAAGCCTCTGTTCATCTTTGGAACACAGTTTAAGATATTTTAGATTTAGTCCAAGAGCTCTCAGTCCCTCAATTTCAAAAGTTGTAGTTTTTGTTATTTTTGGACCAAAATGTATTTTCGATGTTTCAACAAATTCTAACTGACCCTCTGATGTCACGTGGATTACTTTGATGATGTTTTTCTTACCTTTCTGGACATGGACAGTATACCGTGCACACAGTTTCAATGGCATTATTTCTGTAATAGTAAGGTTATTAATAATAGTACTAATAAACATTACATGCTTTAAACATACAATAACTATGTTTATATATTTAACATCAATAAATCATAAAATCTCTTTACTTATAAGATTTTAACTAAGTGTATATAGCGTGTTCCACAGCTAACCATATTTGCAACATTACTACTTTTTAACTAAATTAATTGAATTGTTTTTACAATGAA
>NW_020528449.1:0-30420 GCF_003368295.1 Carassius auratus
AAACGAGCTTCTACTCTGATGTTCCCGGACTTGATGAGGGAAATGTGCTGACCGCAGTCCTCGTCCGGCGTCAGGTTAAATGCGTAGAGCGTGTATCCGTTCAGGAAATCATTCCTGCTGATACAGAGCGGTCGATCTTTAAGGTGTCTCCCGGTCGTCATCGCCAGCTGATAATATTCGCGCACCGCCAAACCGGCGTCGAAATTAGGTTGTAGGGGCTTGGCGGGAAATTGTTGACCGTCCACGTAGACCGCTAGGAATTCCAGATTGTAATGTTTGAACGCGAATGGATTTTTCTCGTAGGAGCCGGTGAATGCGTCGTTATCGACCATACCGATAACGATAGACTTTGGCAGCGTTCCTAGAAACAGATTTTCTTGATTGGAAACTCGAGAGCCCGCGGGTATGGAGAACGATTTTAGACAGACCCTGTCGATGGGTACTTGGCCGTGGTCGAGAGCAGCGTTTGGGCGTGAGCCAGTCTCACCGGGGGTGATACGGAAACTTTTTTGACAAATAGGGACGCAGCCGCTATATGTAATTTGTAAGCCAAGTCGTCGGACCTCATCAGACAGAATTCATCCTTAGCCCGTATGAACCGTAATTTTAAATCCAATCCGTTAATTAAAAGTTTCTCTTGAAAGAATATATCGCTGTGTATGGGGGCTAACAGTTCCACCTCGCTGCTTCGGCCGGTGTAGAGCGATCTCTTCGTCAACCCCTCGTTACGACCTGCGGGGTCATGTACGTCCATGTGACCGGCCGTGTCTTTGTGAAACAGCCCGGCGCTGAAAATACTTTCCAACGTATCTTTACCGTAGTTGAGCAGACTTTCGATGATGCAGCGATACGGATGAGTTCCGGAGCTCTGAGATATCAGACGGTCGCCGAGGGTTACGTCGACCTGTGAAAACATGGTAGCTGCCAGGTAATTTATCGGTCCCACCTAGCCGGGTGAGCGATATCTGCTCCGTCAGGCCCCGTGATTTTCACCCGTAGATTAGAGCATCGTGTGTTAAGATCCAAATAATCGTCGCCGTTGCCCGGCGATAAAAACTCCAACGGTGCAGAGTACGATATGGCCGATAATGGGGCTACTTCTAAATAGCCGTTTTCTCAATAACGGTCTGCGTCAGCGGGACCGTAAATAGGTCCAACTCGGACTTGATGCACTCCCCCGACATGCGGTGCAATAACGCCATGTTAGAAGATGGTTTTTACGACTCTCTTGATCGACGCCTTTCGTCTAACACCCGCCTTACGCTTTCTGCGTACGACTGAGCGTTTCTTCGGTCCGAGTGTTGTTTTCTTCTTTCCCCACTGACCACGCCTCCTCACACCGGGTGGTTTAGACATCCTCTTACGGGCCATGACCATCAGACCGGATCCGTCTTGAGCTTTATCGTTATGAGACCGCGTCAATACGTTTGAGACGACGTCGGATACTATATTTTTTAGCGGCCGATTTTAGATGGGGTTTCGCGATGCTAAATCCTCTTTTTAACAGAGGTACAGCCATCCTGAACAGGCCTCTGAAAAGACCCCCTAACCCCGCTCCGTACATAACCCCTCCCCCGGCATAGCCCGGCAAATCCCCGCCGGCCTGATTTCGGTAGTAGCTGACGTAGTCGGCGGTCTCTCCGGGTCTATAATAAACCATTTTTCGGTTTAAAGTGTAGTTTTACGATGACTTTTCCCGTAAGAAAATGGTACTCTGCGGTTTTGATCGTCCTTCAGCTCTATGGTGATGTCGGTGATGTGATCCTTGCTGATCGATGCGTAATGTGGGTTGTCGTATCTAGCAATGACCGAGTCGTTGCTTTTACCCGATATATGTACGCATCTCAAAAGAGGAACGTAAGAATCGCCGACCGTTTGATATTGGATAATATCCGTGTAGACGTACATCGTGTAGAACCCCCCGTTGATATCGCATTGATGAGGGGCGTCCGCGACGGCGTTTACGGTAAAAATCTGGTTTTTTATGATAGTTTAAACCTCCTAGAGGTTTTAGCGTCGTTCCTAAAATAGTGGCTAGCCTCCCTCGAAAACTTATCGAAATGTTGGGTTTTGCGGTCAGATTCACCTTGTTTTTGAATTCGTCGAGACTCAATACGGCCGCCGGTGCGGTAAGTTGATTTATAGCACGCAGGATTGTACGAATGTTTGCGTAGTACCCGCCGCTTATGTGTAATTTCGTAATTGCAGAAAAAACCGCTATAAGAGCCTTTGGAGGTCTTGCTATCCGGGGGTTCCGGGACCGTATGTAGGAAGAAATGACCGTCTTCGTCATCAAAGTTGTACCAACTTCTAGGATATTCGATTTCGGCGAGTCCGACTTCCCATTGTCCTTTCAAGTCTATAGCTTTTGCTAACCTGGTCGTATAGGAGGATATGCGATTTTCAGGATAAACCGACGACGACGCATTGCACGGTAACGTGACGTAGAACCCGTGATCGTCCATGGCGGTCCTTCGCCGGTATGATCTCATCCGTTAAACGACGGGGTGTTTTAAGTCCAGCAGAGTTTTTTTATCTATGTAACTATTAAATTTTGAAGGCCAGCCTAGCCATTTCACTAAAACGAGCGTAGATTTCCCTTGTTTTTTCTGGCCTAAAATCTTTTCCACCTTAAAAGATTTGTTTTTACTCACAATTATTTTTTGCAGCTCTTTTTCGTAAAAAACCCCCTCGATGACATCGCCGTCGTAATCGGTGAGTCTGTAGACCGGGGGTTGACGCGGAATACGCGAGGATACGGTGAAAAATTCCTCCGTGTAGTTCTGCTCATAACCTTTGGCGAACGGACCTCTCACTTTAGAAATCCTGACGACGTCGCCGACTTTGAAATTAAATACGGATCTCTCGGTCTTCTTTATATCGCCGTACAAGTTTTGAAACACTTGATCCTCGTTTACTTTACCGACGTCCACGGGTCTCATTCTGATACTTCGATGATAACTGGTATTGTACCCCTGCACGATGTCTTGTAAAACATCTATGTATCGACGGGAATTTGTAGCCGTTAAAAATCGCCACATACGACTTTTTAAGGTTCTGTTAAATCGTTCCACGACGCTGGCTTTCAAATCGGTAGCGGTAGCGAAATGATTAATGTCGTGCTTTTTCATCACATCTTGAAATTGTTTGTTAAAAAATTCCTTTCCCTGATCCGTCTGCAATTTCTGAGGCACGCGGCCCTCTTCGAGGATAGACTCGAACGCTCTAGCGACCTCGAGACCGCTCTTATTCTTCAACACACGAACCCAGGCGTACTTGCTAAATACGTCTATGCACGTCAGCAGATATTTATGACCGTCGTTATCCTTAGCGTAGGCGATCATGTCGACGAGATCGGCCTGGAACTGAGTATCGACCCCGTACACGACCACTCTGTTTCGTTTGTATTTTATAGGCGCTGGTTTGTGTAATGTGTAAGCGTCCTCACCAGCCAGCCATTCTGAGACCTGTTTATCGCTTAGACGGACCCCGGTGTCTTTCAAGACGGCGTCTTTTAATCGTTTTTTTACCGCCTAAAGAACCCGGGTTGGAGGGGGTGTAATAAGCCTCTTTCATGAGCTCCGACATGGTGCCGTCGCAACCGTCAAAAAAAGAATGACGCGTACAAGCGGTTTGAATCAATCTTTTATTAAAAAAAAAATGTTACAGGATATAATTACGAGTAAAATGGATATAATAAAAGATAGTAAACATGGATATAATAGAAATACTATAAGTAAAATGGATATAATAGAGGATAGAAAAGATACTATAAGTAAAATGGTATTAATACAACATGTAAAAATAATACATACTCTCTGATTAAAAAAAAGAATGGGGTTAATACGATTCAACATGCAAAATGGATATAATGATGTTACATACACAGACTAAAATGTACAACGGTTATAACAGGGGTGTTACAGGATACAAAATGGATTAATAATACCGTCAGTGGTAATCTAACCAGAAAAGAAAATCGCGGCAGGCCATCATGTTTTTGTCAAGGATGTAATCGACGTACATTACGACAATTTTGTCCACGTTTGTAATCACTTCGATGATTTTGACAACGTCGTCCTGATCATCGGAGTCATATTCTTTTGATTTCTTCATTAGCTCGGTGCAGACATCTGCCACGTAGGTACAAGTACTCAGCAGATCGGTGATCTCGAGCGGGGATCGTGATTCACACAACATATCTAGAACCTGTTTTATCATTACAATGGGTGGATCGTTACCGTCAACACATTTGTCCGTCAAATAGTCCCACGAGCTAACCAGTCCTCTTATATACGCCATATTTTTCTTTAGATTTGCCTCGCGCACGGTATCGTGACACGGAGTATCGGGGTGGGATGCGTCCATAATAATCTTGCTCACGAGATTCGTCATCTGCTCTCTGTAATGGTCTTTAAACAATAATTCCATACAGTACTTTAGGCTACAGGCTGCACCCATGTTGGAGGCGGTTTGGTCACTGGCCATTCGCGTTTGGGAGATTTTTCCCAGAGATCAACGACGTCGCCGACTATTTCCTTGCAGGGTTTGTCCAGAAGTCTCGCCCTGATTTCTTCCACCTTGGAGACGATGAATGGTTCGTCTTTTAATTCGCGCAGAATAGTCCCGACTGTTCCTTGAATACGATGGGGTTGAGATTTTAACCCGCACCGCTCCAGGAGGGTAGTGATGATGGAATGAAAAGAGGGTTTAAAACAGCTTGCCCGAAAGTTCGTCAAAGTGTGTGTCGAAGTAGTAGTTGGGAGGGTCAAACAGACAGGAATGTTGCAGCTGACTAGGATGGTCAATCGCGCAACCCTCGCACTCGTCCTTCTGCTTATCGTTGATGAGATGTTGCAGTAAAACCACGGTCGCGGCTTTCACGATTTTGAATCCGACGTCGGTGAAACATCCGTCTACGACGTCGAAGTCAGGATTAGAATGAGGAAGGGTTCGGTCGAATGTAGAGGAGTCTTGCGATTGGACCCCTAAACTTTTGTACCCTCCGCGGGGGCTGGGACTCCCGATCATCAGATCCGAGTCTAAGCTACGTTTGATAGGTGGTCCGAAGTAGTTTTGGAGGTCCGAGGCTTCAGCGGTGACGATGTTGTTGGGAGCCCAATCATTTTCAAGGCACGATTCTAACTCTATGCGCCGTCTGACCGTTTTAGCCGAGACCCAGTCGTTGTGGAGGCCCGATGGACCGCCGGCGTCAGTCGGAGTATGTAGGGTTGCGTCGTCGGGAGGGTCGAGAATGCTGTCGAAAGAGATACCGCAGCTGCACACGTGGTCTTCGGCCATGGTTTATAAATGATGCTCGGGAGGGTCGAGTCGCGGTATTTTATGATCGCTGTGGAAAAGGGGAGGGGGCGTTGGAGTGCTTCAGCCTTGATTTATACACGACGCTTGACGAGGTCCGACCGTGGAGCTTTAGAATGGTTGTAGTGAATGGGCGGGGACGGCAGAGAGTATGTGCTGCTCCGAGCACATCTCTCGGGGTGGAACAGTTGCACTTTAATTTTGTTGTATCCGTCATGCATGTCACACCATTTGAACATTTTGTTGATGGTTGAAAAAAGCCTATTCAGTAGATCCAGATCGCACCACTTGAACAAAAACTGCATTTCATACAGATCGTGATGCTCGTTAGGCAGGATGCGTCCAAACCGTGTGTTGTTGAGCTTTGTCTTGTCTTTACAGCAGAATATGTAAACAGAATCATTCGGTCTCTTTTGAGTATGGTCACCCACCACACGGTACCGGACATTCGGGGTCGTCCCGTCCCACTCCGCCACGTACAAAGGCTCCTCGCCGCCGTCATTCAGATCATTCCAGACACGTTTGTAAAATAGAGACCAGTCTTTTTCAGGAAATACCAGACACTCGTCTTCCCCAGCCTGAAACTCACCGAGGCCGTCGGTGGTGTAGAGCGTAACGACTCGAGTTGGTTTGTGAAATTTGTATCCGAATACGCGGTTACTACGCATCATAAATTCACCTTTAGTCCATTCTGAAATTTCATGGAGAAAACTTGTCAAACGGATGTGTCCGAAAGGTTTTCTCGGCGCCATAGTCAGGCTATTCAACATCCTGTTGCTCAGTCCCAAATCTGCCGATTGAGGGGAGGATAAACCATCCATGCTCATGTAGCTCATGTTTCCCTTTCCGGTGATGCGTGTAGAACACACCGACCCCATTTATACACCGCTCATAAATGTAATGGGAGGGGGAGAAGCCTTATAACCACACACACACACACACACACACACACACACACACACACACACACACACACACACACACACACACACACACACACACACACACACACACACACACACACACACACACACACACATAACCGTATAACTGTGATAAACTTCAAACAAGCTAACTGACACAGAGTTCAAACAACTGGCACACACTTCAAACAAACTAACGGTCAATAGGGTAAAACTTTCTGTCAAAACCACATGATCGATGATTGGGGAGTCTTTCATATACCGTTTTAATTTAAAACTAACAGGTCAATAGGGTAAAACTTTCTGTCAAAAGCACATGATCGATGCGTGGGGAATCTTTCATCTTCCGTTTAAACTAGCCGTCAAAACCATGATTTAGAACTAACTAGGTCAATAGGGTAAAACTTTCTGTCAAAACCGCATGATCGATGCTTGGAAAGGTCATAGGTTAACCCTTGAAGTCGGAAAGTTCCGCCCATCCATCATAAGGTCACCGGAAGTTCAACCTGTCAAAAGGTCAAAGGTCAAAGTCATAAATCATCATGACAGAAGCTATCGTATAAGAACTACTTGTAACAATGCGCCTTTGGAACCTGTTATAGCAAAACAAAAGTACACAGAAGAAAAAAAATCTGATATTGTTGTTTATAGATTGACAAGAACAAATGATATTATTTCTGATCTAATCCCGTGTCTCTTCTCTTATTGAATATTGATACTACAGCATGAGAAGGAACACTGCTGAGCCATAAGTTATGAAAGACTGTTAATAAAATTTCACTCATAATAAAAAAAAAAACCTTTGCTGAAATTTAGACAGAAACATCAAGAATCAGCGTATGAATCACAACAATGGTGACAATCCACAAAATAAATGAACAGATCAGTTATGAACATCACAACACATGCTACTAAAACTTAAAACAAATGCAAAATTATAAGCACATAAGAATTCAAGAAAATAAGTGACCAATTCAGGGGCATAATTTATTCATGCCGCAATGCATGCTGGGAATCATGGATGAGTTTTATCCTGTGCTGGTACCCAGCATGCATTGCATCACGAACCTTTTGATTGTCACCATTGTTGAGATTCATATGCTGATTGTTGATTTCTCTCTTTGAGTGTTGTGGGGACTGCTGCCCGAAATACTTTTTAACTAAAACTAGTCGTTAAATCCATAAATCCTGGTTATCACACTACTTTTCAATCTTACAAAATTTAAGTGTCATTCACTCAAATATTTCAACACCAAATTAATATTTGATTATTATAGCAACACTTTAAGTCAGTCTAGTAGATCATGCCTGTTAGAAACAACCATAATCACTTGACTATCAAAATTAATACTGCTGTAACAAATGTATCATAAAGATACAAATACAGCAATAAAACAAAATTTAAAGTGCAGAAGTCAATGGTCAGGAGCCCAACTAAAGCAAACACTGATCTCCACAATGGTGACGCTAAACGAAACAGTAACATTATCATCTAAATCTCTTTAATTCTCAATAAGATCTTTTGATCTCTGTTCTCTGATCTGACAGAAATAAAGTCAGTCTGGTTACGTTAGTAATGTGTGAAGTTGGTGAAGCTGTTTGTTGATTGTTTAAATCTTCAGTTGATTTCATCTAAGGCTGTGGCTGAAGTCAGTTGTATTTCATGTGTTTGTCTTATGTTTTTTTTTCTTCAGTGATTCTACTCATTAACAGCAGCTGTTGATCAGTGTCTGAATTCACTCATTAATTTTCATTCTCTCTGTCAGGTGGACTATATTAGTAAACTCATGTAAGGAATAGTGAATGAGGGAGTAGGGTGTGATTTGAAACACAGCCGCTGAGTGTCGACTTTGAACGTTGTTAATTTACGATATATAGCAGCAGGCTACTTCTCGAAAACGATGAATATTACCCAGAATGCACTGTTTTAATGAAAAACAGTATTTTACTGTCGAAATTTGGCCGTTTTTTTACAGCGATTTTTAACAGTGTATATATATATATATATATATATATATATATATATACACACACACACACACTTTATTCACTTTCACATAATAAAGTTTTTATTATTTGATGTGTAGTTGGTTGTATAGTTTGTTTATGTTGTTCTGTCTCTGTGTTGTTTCCAGGAACTTTATCTTGCACTGTTAAAAATCGCTGTAAAAAAACGGCCAAATTTCGACAGTAAAATACTGTTTTTCATTAAAACAGTGCATTCTGGGTAATATTCATCGTTTTTGAGAAGTAGCCTGCTGCTATATATCGTAAATTAACAACGTTCAAAGTCGACACTCAGCGGCTGTGTTTCAAATCACACCCTACACCCTCATTCACTATTCCCTACATGAGTTTACTAATATAGTCCACCTGACAGAGAGAATGAACACTAATGAGTGAATTCAGACACTGATCAACAGCTGCTGTTAATGAGTAGAATCACTGAAGAAAAAAAAAAACATAACAAGACAAACACATGAAATACAACTGACTTCAGCCACAGCCTTAGATGAAATCAACTGAAGATTTAAATGATCAACAAACAGCTTCACCAACTTCACACATTACTAACCAGACTGGCTTTATTTCTGCCAATCAGAGAACAGAGATCAAAAGATCTTATTGAGAATTAAAGAGATTTAAATGATAATGTTACTGTTTCGTTTAGCGTCACCATTGTGGAGATCAGTGTTTGCTTTAGTTGGGCTCCTGACCATTGACTTTTGCACTTTAAATTTTGTTTTATTGCTGTATTTGTATCTTTATGATGCATCTGTTACAGCAGTATTAATTTTGATAGTCAAGTGATTATGGTTGTTTCTAACAAGCATGATCTACTAGACTGGCTTAAAGTGTTGCTATAATAATCAAATATTAATTTGGTGTTGAAATATTTGAGTGAATGACACTTCAATTTTGTAAGATTGAAAAGTAGTGTGATAACCAGTATTTATGGATTTAACGACTAGTTTTAGTTAAAAAGTATTTCGGGCAGCAGTCCCCACAACACTCAAAGAGAGAAATCAACAATCAGCATATGAATCTCAACAATGGTGACAATCAAAAGGTTCATGATGCAATGCATGCTGGGTACCAGCACAGGATAAAACTCATCCATGATTCCCAGCATGCATTGCAGCATGAATAAATTATGCCCCTGAATTGTTCACTTATTTTCTTGAATTCTTATGTGCTTATAATTTTGCATTTGTTTTAAGTTTTAGTAGCATGTGTTGTGATGTTCAGAATTGATGTTCATTTATTTTGTGGATTGTCACCATTGTTGTGATTCATACGCTGATTCTTGATGTTTCAGTCTAAATTTCAGCAAAGGTTTTTTTTTTTATTATGAGTGAAATTTTCTTAACAGTCTTTCATAACTTATGGCTCAGCAGTGTTCCTTCTCATGCTGTAGTATCAATATTCAATAAGAGAAGAGACACGGGATTAGATCAGAAATAATAGTATTTGTTCTTGTCAATCTATAAACAACAACATCAGATTTTTTTTCTTCTGTGTATTTTTGTTTTGCTATAACAAGTTCCAAAGGCGCATTGTTACAGCATGAAAAAAAAAAAACCTTATTTGTTGAAAAATCACGTTCAAGATCCCAACTAAAGTAAACACTGATCTCCATCATGGTAGTGAAAAAACACCTAAACCTATTTAACTCTCCATAAGTTCTTCTGTAGACATCTGACAGAAATAAAGTCAGTCTGGTTAGTAATGTGAATCTGGTGAAGCTGTTTTATGAGTTGTTTAATCAGATCTTGAGAGATTTGATGTATTCTTTTATTCAGTTGATTTCATCTAAGGCTGTGGCTGAAGTCATTTGTAGTTCTTGTGTTTCTCTTTACTTTGGTGATTCTGCAGGTGTTTATCACTTATGCTCAATCATCAATTAATCACAGAATTATCTCATTAACTTCACTGATTCAGTGTTACTCTAACACTCTGTAGTGTGCACACATTATAAGTGTTCATTTAAAACTGAGGATTTTCTTGTGGGGTTTAAAGGGTTAAAGATTTAAGATGAAGAAAAAACAGAATGAAACATAATTTAACAGTAATAAACTGTAATTAATTTACAGGAAACAAACTGTAGAAAAACAGTTATTTACTGGCACCCCTGCTGCCAGTAAATAACTGTTTTTCTACTGTTTCTTGCCGTAAATTAATGGTTGCCAGCAAAAAAAAGTGTTTTTCTACAGTTTGTTGCCGTTAAGTCAAGGAAAAACAGTAATATACTGTAAAATGTAAACGTCAGATTTACCAAATGAAAAAAAAGTTAATTTAACTAAAATATTTGTGAACATCCATAGAAAAAAAATTAGGCAAAGTCATACACTGATAATGAGAGTAAATACTGAACTTGACTGTATTAATGTGTGTTTGCACAAGAGAGATCGTTTAGTTTAATGTAGTTTTGTTGTTCACCATTGTGCTGGAGAGTAGAGCCGGTGCTTCAGTCAATGATAAGCCACAAATTCTGATTTTCTGCTGCTTTATATAAAGGCAGTAAATGTGGAGTCGCTGATACAGTGATGATCTCTGTGTTAAGTACTTCAGCACATACATGTGTGCTATAGCTGACAATGAGCTGCAGTGATTTGAGTAAAAGTCATGTATTTAGTTACTTTATTACTGCACATTAAGTGTAAGAAATATTCCTTCTCAGTGGACTCAAATGAAATAAGTTCATAGTACTAGCATCGTGGGAATGCTAGTTTAAAAACTCGAACTATTTGAAGCAGTGGGAGTGGAGTTAATCTCCATGGTAGAATCTACAGTAAAATACTGTTAAAAAATAAGAGTGGTAAATTAATGGTTAAGAGCTGTAAATTAACAGTACTTTACTGGCACCCCTGCTGCCAGAAAATTACTGTTATTTAACGGCAAATTTTTTTACAGTGTGGCTACTGCAAGGCTGATGAGTGCTATAATAAAATTACTACATTAAATTTAAAATGTGTTTTGATAATCATTTATATTTCTATTATTAATATTTAAGAAGATATAGTGGCAAGTATATATATTGACCCTTTCCTAAAATTTTGAATATCATGGAAAAGTTAATTTATATCAGGAATTCAACTTAAAATGTGAAACTAATATATTATATAGGCTCATTGCTTGGAAAGTGAGATATTTTGAGATTTTAAGTGTGATAATTTTGATGATAATGGCTTACAGCTTGTGAAACCCACAAAATAAAAACATCCTAAAATTGGAATATTACATGAAATCACACAGTATTGCACAGTAATCCCATGGTCATTGAACCAGTTTTTTTTTTTTTTTTTTGGCAGTGTGTGCAGGTGAAAATCCTGCTGGAAAATCATCTTCATCTTCAGAAAAGCATATTCATAAAGCTTTTATTTAGAGCACTTCATGCTTCCTTCAGCAGAAAAGCTTTACGAATATGCTTTATGAATATGCAGATGATTTTCCAGCATTTTATATATATATATATATATATATATATATATATATATATATATATATATATATATATATATATACAGTACAGACCAAAAGTTTGGACATACCTTCTCATTCAAAGAGTTTTCTTTATGTTCATGATTATGAAAATTGTAGATTCACACTGAAGGCATCAATGGCTATTTGATCAAGAATATATATATATATATATATATATATATATATATATATATATATATATATATATATATATATATATATATATATATATATATATATTGAAAAAAGTAATAAGTAAATTTACTTAATTTTTATTTGGCAAGTTTTTGCACAAGCATTTTTCAAGTAAATTTAACACATTTGGAAATTAAGGAAATCTACTTAAAATTTAGTAAAATTTAATTAAATAATATTAAATTAATGCATTTAGCAGACACTTTTATCCAAAGCAACTTACAGTGCATTCAGGCTAACAATTTTCACCTATCATGTGTTCCCGGGGAATCGAACCCCCCAAACTTGCACTTGCTAATGCAATGTTCTACCACTGAGCTACAGGAACACTTTAAGACTTTGTGAAAAATAAGTGAAAATTTCACTTACTTACTTTTTTATTTTGGAAAAGTTTTTACACTAACAAAAAACCCGAAACAGATATTCTAGAAATTTCTAAATGTAAAATATTTTTTTTTTCAAAACAGTTTTATCAAATGAGGGTAAATAAGTCTCTCACTTCTGTCCATTTAAACCAGTTTACAGCAAAGACAGCACAAAGGACTGGATGCACGTGATAAATATTCTGCAATTAAGAAAACAGACAAAAGAAATAGCACTGTAAAACCCGATAAGTAAACTTTACTCAAACCGTTTGAGTAAATAGATTGCCTTGATTTAAACCATGTAAGTTTTAAAACTTTGCATTTAAGTAATTAAGTGATTAACTGAGTGATAATAGTTAATTAGTGATGAACAGCTGCTGTTAACAAACAGAATCACTGAAGAAAAGAGAAACACAAGAACTACTACAACTGACTTCAGACACAGCCTTAGATGAAATCAACTGAAATAAAATACATGAAATCTCTCAAGATCTGATTAAACAACCCCACAAACAGCATCACCAGCTCCACTTATTAATAAGCCTCGTGATCCGAGTTTCCCCATCGCCTTCTCATCTTCCGAGATTCTCCCTAACCTCTCGTCTTCCGAGTTCCTTTTTCTGTTCCCTCCTTTGTTTATTTGTTTTGTTTATTTTTTGGACTGTCTGTTTGGCTTTGACCTCTGCTTGTTTGACCACGTATTGGATTACCCTGAACTGAATAATAAATACCATCAATTGGATCTCTTACTCTCTCCTGTGTCTCTCTGGTGCGCGAATAGTCACAGAAGGACTCCATCACTTAACAGAGATCCAGCGGTATGTCTATTCACATTTCCTCCCCAGTCACCGAGCGGACGAGGAACGGGTTCGAGGGTACTCGCATGGTCGTGTTCCGTGGGACCAGGGGAGGTCGCTCAGGAGTGAGTGGTCAAGAGGAGGTCCGGCATCACTCTCCAATATGGCCCACCGGCGACCCTGAGTTCGGTTGGGAACCGCCTTCTCACCATTGTGGACGGAGAGGGAAAAGGAGGCGCAAGTCTGCCGAGCCAGCGCCGCTGCACAAGATAGCCGCCAGTCCAGTGCCTCTGCACAAGATGGCCGCCAACCCTACGCCGCTGCGCAGAACGGCCGCCGACTCAGCACCATTGCACAGAATGGCCGCCAACCCAGCACCACGAGGCAAGATGGAAACCAGCCCAACACCACAGCACAAGATGGCCGCCAGCTCAGCGTCACGAGGCGAGATGGGTGCCTGCCCAGCTCCACAGCACAAGATGGCTGCCAGCCCAGAGCCACTGCGCAGAATGTCCGCCGGGCCAGCACCACTGCCCATGATGGACGCCAGCACAGCGCCACAGCACAAAGTGGTCACCAGCCCAGCGCCATGGTGCAAGATGGCCGCCAGCTCAGCGCCAACACTCAAGATGTCCGCTGAGACGTTTTTGGATTATTTCTCCATGCTGTCAAAGATCCTAAAGATTCCCAGGAGTGTTCACGTCACGTCTACTGATCCAGAGATGGTTCACATCATGTCTACTGAGCCAGCACCACAGTGCAAGATGGCCACCAACCCAGCGCCACTGCACAAGATGGCCGCCAGCCCGGAGCCACTGCAGAGGATGGCAGCTACTGTGAGCTTTCCTGAGTTGAGTCAGGTGCCCGTTGACTCTCCAGAGTTGAGTCAGGTTCTGGTTGACCCTCCAGAGTTGAGTCAGGTTCCAGTGGATCATCCAGAGTCGAGTCACGTTCCAGTTGATCCTCCAGAATCGAGTCATATTCCCGTTGACCCTCCAGAGTTGAGTCAGGTTCCTGTTGACCCTCCAGAGTTGAGTCAGGTTCCGGTTGACCCTCCAGAGTCGAGTCATATTCCCGTTGACCCTCCAGAGTTGAGTCAGGTTCCTGTTGAATGTCCAGAATCGAGTCACATTCCAGTTGATCCTCCAGAATCAAGTCAGATTCCTGTTGACCTTCCAGAGTCGAATCAGGTTCCGGTTGACCCTCCAGAGTCGAGCCGGGTGCTCATGGACCCTCCAGACTCAAGTCAGGTGCTCATGGAATCCTCCAAAGTCAGGGTTAGTCACCGTTGACCTTCCAGAGTCAGGGTTAATCACCGTCGACCTTCCAGAGTCAGGGTTAATCACCGTTGACCTTCCAGAGTCAGGGCTAGTTCCTGTTGACCTTCCAGAGTCAGGGCTAGATCCTGTTGACATTCCAGAGTCAGGGCTAGTTCCTGTTGACATTCCAGAGTCAGGGCTAGTTCCTGTTGACCTTCCAGGGTCAAGTCAGGTGCCCGTTGAATTTCCTGAGTTGAGGCAGGTTCCAGTTGACCCTCCTAAGTCGAGTCAGATGATCGTGGACCCTCCAGAGTCGAGTCAGGTGCTCATGGACCCTCCAGAGTCAGGGTTAGTCATCGTCGACCTTCCAGAGTCAGGGCTAGTCACCATCGACTTTCCAGAGTCAGGGTCAGTCACTGTTGACCTTTCAGAGTCAGGGTCAGTTCCTGTTGACCTTCCAGAGTCGAGTCAGGTGCTCGTGGACCCTCCATAGTCAGGGTTAGTCACCATTGACCTTCCAGAGTCAGGGTAAGTCACCTTTGACCTTCCAGAATCAGGGCTAGTCACCGTTGACCTTCCAGAGTGAGGACTAGTCACCATTGACCTTCCAGAGTCAGGGCTAGTTACCGTGGATATTCCAGAGTCAAGGCTAGTCACCGTTGATCTTCAAGGACAGAGTCAAGTCAATGGTGATCTTCAAGGATAGAGTCAAGTCACTGGTGATCTTCAAGGACCAAGTCAAGTAACTGGTGATCTTCAAGGACAGAGTCAAGTAACTGGTGATCTTCAAGGACAGAGTCAAGTCACTGGTGATCTTCAAGGACAGAGTCAAGTCACCAGGATTCTTCATGGGAGAATTCAAGTCACCAATAATCTTCATGAGCAGAGTCAAGTCAGCACCGATCTTCTGGAATCCAGTATAAACACCATGGGATTACCAGAGTTTCGTCACTTCTCTGTGGAACTACCCGAGCCTCTAAACGGCTCTGATAAACTACCAGAGTCTCTCCTTGCCTCGGAACTTCCAGAGACTCGTCATGTCTCGGCCGAGCTCTCTGGGCGCCCGGCTGTTCCTGTTGTGACCACGAAGGCTACCCCTAACATGTTCTTGTTCTGCGTTTCAGACTTGCCCAACCAGACTTGTCCTCCTGTTGGACCGGCCGCGCGGATGTGGTGGTCTTCTGCTCTGCCCTGGGGGGCTTCCGCCCCGACCACATGGTTGTGGTGGCCTTCTGCTCCGCCCTGGTGACTTTCTGCCTCTACCACAAGGATGTGGTGGTCTTCTGCTCCGCCCTGGGGGACACCGGTCTCGACCACGTGGACGTGGTGGTCTTCTGCTCTGCCCTAGGGGGCAGCTCCACAGCACAAGATGGCTGCCAGCCCAGAGCCACTGCGCAGAATGTCCGCCGGGCCAGCACCACTGCCCATGATGGACGCAGGTACAGCGACACTGCACAAGATGGCCGTCAGCCCAGCGCCACGAGGCAAGATGGACGCCAGCACAGACATGCTGTGAGTCAGTTGGCTTCATGCTGAATCGCGCATGCGCAGTATCATAAGTTCATCGGTTCTCAATTCGGACGCGTCCGACAGAAACGATTCTCGGTTGAGTGTACTGATGATCCGAAAACCAATGCAACCGGATCTTGACTCGAGAACGAGAATCGCTCTAACCGGCACGTGCTGCAGTTCAGTGTCATCAGCTGCTCTACTCTTGTTCATTTTCAGTTTACTACAAACTCAATTTGTGAATGTGTCATCATTAACTATAAATACAGATATCTCATAAATCATCCCTTATTCCTATTAAACATAAGAGTCTTTAGAGTCTTAATTATTGTCCAACTTCCCTGAAAACCCATTTGGCCTATACATTATATACAATATACAGATTGGAAACATCAATCTAAAAAAAGTAATAATAAAAAAATCAAAATAAAATATAGTTATTTTATCACACTTTCAGATGTTTAACAAAATACTTACAAAATTAGACGCATGCGCAGTATCATCAGTTCATCGGTTCTCAATTCGGACGCGTCCGACAGAAACGATTCTCGGTTGAGTGTACTGGTGATCCGAAAACCGAAGCAACCGGTTCTTGACTCGAGAACGAGAATCAGCTCATCGGTTCTCAAATCGGACGCGTCCGACAGAAACGATTCTCGGTTGAGTGTACTGGTGATCCGAAAACCGAAGCAACCGGTTCTTGACTCGAGAACGAGAACTGCTCCAGCAGTGGGCGTGTTCGTTCATTATCTGGCTCGGCTCGGTGTTCATCTTCAGTTCGGTCTTCACAGCATTTCATTCAGTGTACTGTTTGAGTAAATGGATTACCCCGGGATATTGGTTTATTCTGACTCAGAGGGAGTGTCAGTCACGTCAAAAAAGTTAACAGATTAAGTAATTTGTGGATTTATGCTTATTGGAGACGTGAACCATTTCAAACGATTCAGTTCGATTTGGTGAACTGGTTCAACCGGTTCACTAAGAAGAACTGGTTAAATTGAACGATTCGTTCACGAATCGGCCATCACTAGACCATACCACACTTCTGGCCATTGTCTGCATTCTGTAAAAGACAAAATATATAATAATATAATATAATAATAAAAAAATCAAGGTTCCTCTACTTCAGTGATGGCTGACTAACACTTTCATTAACATGAACTATGAGCCTAGTTCTTACAATTAATTCAAAATAATTACAAAGAATCAGATTGTCAAGGTTAAATTTGTATTCATTCATATATATATATATATATATATATATATATATATATATATATATATATATATATATATATATATATATATACTACTGTCAGGACATTATAAAACAAAGTGCTTTGGAAAACTGCAAACTGAACAATGTAACCTAAAGTTAAATGTAATTTAAATCATAATTACATATGTTTTATTAACTCCATTAAACATCCACTGGTATTGTAAGAGGACATTTTTCCTTACCATGTAATGATTTCAAGTTGCATTAAGTCAGCCATAGATCGTGCTTTCTTATAAATGTAATGCATTTTGGACATACCGTAATATCACAAGATTCAAATCTTCATTGTGGTTAGAAGAAGCCAGCTGCATGCACTCTGAAAATGTTCGTTGGCAGTTTGCTAAAACATTTCTAAGAGCCATGGTTATGGCTATATATGGTTATGGTTATGATATGTAAAAATTGATAGCCTGAATGCACTGTAAGTCACTTTGGATAAAAGTGTCTGCTAAATGCATAAATTTAATTTAATTTAATTTAGTTTAATTTTATGGCTGTTGACTTTTGAATCTGTAGAACAACAATAGGACTTAAAAAAGGGCATGACAAATCATGACGTAAGGCTGACTTGCAACGTACCAATGCATCATCCTTTGCGAACAATTATAACGTCTGATGTTTGCATACGTGCATACCAGTATACCTTACGACATCCTTCATGAATAAACATGACGTCTGATGTTTGTTTACATATATACCAACCAGAGACGTACCATCGCGTCCCATATGCAAATATAGTCTCAAAAACAGCATTTCATTGGCTGCTTTGCATGTTGACGCGTTCAAAAATCATGCGTTTCGTTTAAAGAATATTGGCACCGTCCACGTTCCATAAGGTCGGGAAGTTTCTAGCTCGCCACCTATCGTTCTTTCCCAACGTCATCCATAAAGGGGAATCTGATTGGTTAGACCTCCTTAACAAGCATGCATTAACCAAAATGCATGCACAGAGATTGCAAGTACACTTGAATTTAAGCATTACAATACTTTGTGTAGCTGTTACTTTCGATGACTTTATCTATGTTGCATGTAAAAATTAAATATTTAATGTAATAATTAAGGGTGTGTCTGAAGCAGAATACTTTATTTGGAATGGCACGGATAATGTCTTCAAAAACTGTCAAGGAATAATTCTGCCTGAATATTCGGCTGAAGCTGGCACAGTCTAGTGTTTGCTAGATAACAGTTGAGGGGATCAGCGCAATATTATACACAGATCACTAAAGTCACGTAATAAGTGTGTGAAGTGAATGAATGCAAGCTTTATGAATGAAAAGAGCGCAAATCAAACACAGCATTTCTGTTGCCTCTCTGTGCATCTCTCAGAATCAGTGCTTGGCAAGAGTAATATCACCTATAATAATACATCATACACGTTCTATTATCTATATTTATTTAAAAAACAATGATTTAAACCACAGACTACGATATGAAACGAATGAAAGGAACAAGCACAGCGCGCTCACCAATCAAACAGCCGCGCTGCGCATCTCAGTCTCTCAAAAACCAAACCAATTCTCTCTCAAGAGCAGGCTAATAATCAACTTAGATAGGGATACATTTTCTTATTTGGCCTACATCTTTGTATCTTTATATTTTGCTGGTTTGCCTGGCACACACACATTTGTTTAGTGAAGTTCACAAAAAGCTCTGCGGTATGAAAATGTGTGCATTGAATTGATTCAGTTGTGTTCAAATGATCACTAAACGTTTGTCATGGTATCTCTCTTTGCATGATAAATATAGTTTTAGAAATTGATAATTATTTTAGTTTAACGGTGATAACTATGAAAAATAAAAAGATGTACGACGTTCTATCGAAATGCAGATACGAATAATAATAGTTACAGATGCAAATACAGATACAAATACTGGCTTTTAGTCTACATGAAAATGTAACTTACAATATCATAATTCTGATTTTTTATTATTATTTACACATTAGGATATAAATGAATAAGCATTTAATGATAAGAACTATTTCATGTCTTTTCATTTACAGTAGCATGAACGACGAGTAGTCGAGTAACTCGAGTTTTTTTTAAATAATAAATCGACTAGCAGAAATCAGTAGTCGTGGAACCCTTAATGATGTACTTAAATGTCCCACATACCAAAACAAGTGCATTATTTCAAAGGACATTTCAACCATCTCTGATTTTTCTTATATCGTGTTGTATTGTTATTGGACAAAATGCAGGTGATCCCTACAAAAATCGTGTTCTTTAGCCCCGTAATGAATATGCGGAAGTGACCGCATATTGGATAGACTACAGTATTCTAATGTTCCAGATATATGTTTGCGCTCTGCTTAAACACTGGTTTTTGTTATAGACCTAAACCATAAATATTTGACTGAAAGTCTATTAATATCTGTTTGCATGAACCTTAACATTGAAATATTTTAACTGTTGCCCCGCCTTCTACTTCTCAAACCTCGTATTTTCTATGATATAGTGCTAAAACACGGAGGAACATTGTGCTTCACGAGTCAAATTGGTGCAAACTGAACTGCAAAGCGTTACACGGACCGACGGAAGATACCCTGATTATTCCATTGTTTTGGCAGATCAAGTACGTCTTTAACATAAACTCCATGCGGATCCTTTGTGGAAAAAAAATTGATTGCTTTGTCTTATGGCCATCACTTTCATGCATACAGTGTCAAGGTTGACACACACACACACATATATATATATATATATATATATATATATATATATATATATATATATATATATTACACACTGGAAACCACCCTTGTGAAAAAGAAGTGTGCTTAATTGTATTAAAAGTTGTGTACTTCCTATTTTAAAAGTATACTTTTTTTTTTTTAAAGTCCGTTTGCAGATAATATCATATAGTTAAAATTAAAGGCCACTTAAGTTTACTTAAAGAGATTACACTTTAATCACAATAGGTCTTAACATACTTAAGTGCACTTTATAAAAATGCACTTTATGATATATATATATATATATATAATTAGTCATCGATTGTACCCTGTCAAAGCCAATTTTGTACCCTTTTTGAAGGGTCAATTTTTGTACTGTTAAATAAAGGTCCAAAATTGTCACCACAGGTACAAAACTGGTCTCTTAAGGTACAAATCACAAGGTTACTAAAGCTGTACCCTTGAGGGTGCAGCCACAGTCACAAGCCATTCTACTCCTAAAGGTACAATTATGTACTTTACTTTCTGAGAGTGTATAGCAAAATGTGCAACCAAGAAAAAATTATGTTAATACTTTTAATATAAAAGCAGAAACATAGACACATTGTTTCTAAAAAGAGTTATTTAAATTGTATATAACAATTTTCTGTTTCTCAAACATTAGCACAACTGTCTTTGCTTCAAATTAAACTTTCTGCTTACTGCACTTTCCAGCGTTTCCATCGGTTTTGTTGTGACTCTGTGCTCGAGGTCCAGATCTGTTAACATTTCTGCATATATAAATGTTCTCAGATTCCATTATTGTTTTTTATGTCTTGCAGTTTATGTGCTCAGACAAGCTGTGGTCTCTTAGGAAGTGTACCTTGTTTTTATGTATTTAATTTTTTTAAAGAGTGCTAAACTTACAGGAAGCGGTTTCATTATCAGAAAATCTAGACTTTTTCCCACGTTTAAACTCTGTTGACTCACACTATGATTTAAGGTATATTATAGATTAATCTACAAACAGACCAGATATTTTTCCCATGATCATGTTGGAAGTCAGAAAAGTCAAAAAGGGGAACCTGTGACCAGTCAAATGGACTCAAACTAAAACAGGCTAAAAACTTTGTATTTTCATGGCATCATCAATGTTTTTGCATCAATGTCACACTCAGTAGCAGAGAGGACAACAGAAGTAAAAATTAATGAATAAAAGCTACAAATTATTTTGCCTCAATCCAGCCCTATGGTTAAAAATCAAATAAAACACTCATGGTCAAAGTAATTCCGTTAATCAATAGAGACTGATACCCTTTGGTATACTGCCAGGTTTCATGGCTGTTGTAAATTTCCAGAGCCAGCAGATGGTGCTATTATTGATATGCAGAGGTTTTAAATTTGTTTACTGGTACAATCAGGAGCAACTGAAAATGAAAGTAGAAGGAAAGAAAATGAAGTATAGAAAAGAAACGAGGATGTACAACATCTGAAATGAGAAGCAGCTGATGTGTCACAGCTAAGACCTGCAGTGTCTTCTAAATCGGAAGACACTGGAAACCACCCTTGTGAAAAAGAAGTGTGCTTAATTGTATTAAACGTGTAATTGTTGTGTACTTCCTATTTTAAAAGTATACTTTTTTAAAAGTGCATTTGGAGATAATATCATAGGTGTCATATATGGAATTCCAACAGAAGTGTCAGAAGATGAGATTAAAAAGAGTTTAACTGGAGCAAAGGTTTGCAAAGTTAAACGGATGCAGTATACAAGTGATGGGGTGAGGGAAGACAGTTTGTCTGTAATGATCCAGTTCGAGTAGTATTGCCAACAAGAGTGATGGTTGGGTTTATGAGCTACAATGTAAGGAAATATGTAGCACCACCGTTGAGATGCTATAAATGCCAAAGATATGGTCATGTGGCTGCTGTATGCAAAGGTAGGCAAAGGTGTGGTAAATGTTCAGGAGAAGTTCTGTCCAAAAGGAGGAATCGTCTAAGACGATTCGTCTAAGACCCAACACACCAGAAACAATTCTTAACCTTTTAAACCCCACACTTTTCTGTTGCAATTTGCGTTATTACCAGTGTTTGGAATAACGCCGTTTAAAAGAACGGCGTTAGGTAACGACGTTATTTTTTCAGTAACGGGGTAATCTAACTAATTACTTTTCGCGTCGTTATAACGCCGTTAACATTACTGGACGTTAAATGCGGTGCGTTACTTTTGCATTTATTTAATAAACTATCCGAACGCAACCCTGGCTCACACAGCGAGTGAGCAGGTGAGTTAATAACGAGATAAGCGATTATGATTGGCTAAGGCAGAGTCATGTGTTTCATGGTAGCCAATCAGAGCCAGTGTTTTTACGCCAGCGGCGTCAAACACACACACACACGTGTAGCAGACTTCAAGTGGTAACCACAGGACACCATGGAAACACGACCACTCAACGACTGAAGTGATGATATTAAGTGTTATTTATTCACCTTAAACAGAGAAGTGAGGCAAAATTAGGGACATTCAAGAAGGCCTAACGTTACTCTCTAATTCCTCCGCTTCCCCGTCTGCAATACACCATGCGCCTGAGTGCGAACGCTTAAAGGAGAAGCGATATATAGCATTTAACATGTAAACAATGTTGCTGAATTACCCCACATAACAGGACAGCACTCACAGGAAAAATAAATGGAAATAAAATAACAGAAAATGTTAACATACAAAAATGTTATAAATTCACTCAAATGCACATATAAATGTACTTTAAACTGATTGCTGAACCACTGTGTGTATAATAAAGTTCCTATTTTACACAAACAGTCTCATTGTATGAAGATATACAACAAGGCATTTTAGAGTGAAATTAATATATACTGGAGGTACACAACTATCAAGTTAAACTCACACATTACATAGTAAACAGTCAAATAAATGATCACAGATTGGAAAAACATACCTTAAACAGAGAAGTGAGGCAAAATTAGGGACATTCAAGAAGGCCTAACGTTACTCTCTAATTCCTGCATTGAAAAGACGCACGTGAAAATGAGGCTCTAACTTTAACATGGTTAAAAGAGCAACTTACAAAGAAAATAATCGAATCACACTGATACACATTATGACATAACCTCTTAACAGTGTTTTGACATCATAAAGTGATTTCATTACCGAAAATTAGTCAATACAAGACAAATAGAAGAGAGAAAAACTACCTCCGCTTCCCCGTCTGCAATACACCATGCGCCTGAGTGCGAACGCTTAAAGGAGAAGCGATATAGTTAACGTAGGTGTCCCACTAATTAAAGCCCCACATAGAACAATTGATAAGAACTCTCGATCGGAACCATTGAAAACAGTACATTGAAAACAAGTTTTGCTGAAGTTAACAGTATATACTACATTTCTTATTACACAAAAAAATGATATCAAAAAAACAAAACAAAAAAAAAACAACTCAAATGTCTAAATTGACCGGCTACATACTTCCCCCTTAACTTCACAAAACTTGAGCTTACACCTTTATGATGAATAAAGGAGCAAATAGGGCAATTAGATTGTTACTTGACAACATCATTCTGTCATACAACATTCATGTTTCCCGACACTCACGGGAAAAAGAACATAAGAAAGTTGATCAGGCTCTCAGATATTCTTTTGCTCAAGAGGTGCCTTATACACCACTCAATGTGACTTAATTTACACTTACACTTTTTTTTGTTGCCTCACATTCTTATTACTGGGCCCCCATAACTTAAAACATCTTAAAATAAAAGAGACTTAGAAACATCTTTAACTGCGTTGTGAGTTGTTCTCTGAGTCATATTTTGAATCAGTCTGTTTACCGGTCTAACTAACCTACCAACCCGTGTTCGTACCTGGGTCACTATTTCAGATACATTAGGGGGTGCGCTAGAGATGGACAGGGTGCTGGTGGATCTCAACTGCTCTCTAGCACTGGGCATCGCACCAACTGCACGCACTTGGTCTTGAGAGTCTGTAAGATTCGATGAGATGATTTGGGAGTCAGACTGAGGGAAATTAATTTCAGACCCTGGATCAGAATCGTCTGATTTACTCTCAGGCTTTCCAGGATCCATTACACTCTCCTGTTCTCCCGCATCTAATCGCCCTCCCAAAGAATTATCTGTGTCAGGTAAGGAAGCAACCCACTCAGCAGTACGCTCTGTTTCAGGAAGGTCCCTCCCCAGTGCAGAATTATGTGCCAAAGCTTCACCTGACTGCTCCTGGCTGGCTAATGAGTCATCATGGAAAGACTCATCTTCATGTTCTCCTTCTTCAAGAGGCAGAAAGTTGGCTTGCAACATAAGGTTACGGTGTACTACCTTCTCTTGACCCGTACTGATATTCTTAACACGATAAATGTGGCATCGGGAGTCTTTAGAAACCACCACATAGGGCACTGATTCCCACTTATCAGCCAGTTTTCTCCGTCCTCTTTCACCCTTGTTGGCTAACAGTACTCTGTCTCCTTCCTCAATGTCGCATCCCTTTACTCTCCTATTGTAGAATTCAGCCTGTCGTTGCTGACTTGCACTAGCATTAGCCTGAGCAAGGTTAAGAGCCTCCTTGAGATCATCTCTCATTTTTGCAACGTAGCTGCCATAGTCTGTGATGTCGTCATCTCTTCCAACACTATGGAACATAACATCTATTGGCAGACGAGGGATCCTTCCATACATCAGATAGAATGGTGCGTAACCCGTTGATTCATGAGCGGTGCAGTTATAGGTGAACGTCAGTGTTTGTAACATTTGAGGCCACTTTTGCTTAATTCTTGGGGGTAGGGCTCGTATCATACTGCCTAGTGTGCGATTAAACCGCTCAGTGTGACCATTCCCCATAGGATGATAAGCCGTCGTTCTCGACCTCTTGACACCTGCAATCTGCAGCAACTCCTGGATCAGTTCACTCTCGAAGTTTGCACCCTGATCTGAATGGATCCTCTCTGGGAATCCATAGATGCAGAAATATCTGTCCCACAGTTGGCGAGCTACTTGCTGGGCTGTTTGGTTTTTGCATGCGAAGGCGTGTGCCATTTTGGTGAAATGGTCGGTAATCACCAACACATCAACACTTCCACCTTTACGATCTTCTGCAGACCAAAAGTCAATGCACACCAGCTCTAGAGGCCTGGTTGTCTTTACACTCTCGAGTGGGGCTCTTGCTTCTGGCTCAGGTGTCTTGCTCACCACGCAGCGCTTACAGCATCTAACATGTTCTCTGACATCCCGCTCCATGCCTACCCAAAAGAACCTTTCTCTGGTCAAATGAAGTGTTCTGGCCTGGCCCTGGTGACCAGCATCGTCATGTACTCCCTGCAGGACTTGTTCGGTGAGTGAAGCTGGGACGATATATTGCCAACGTTTCTTTCCTGTTAGCTGGTCTTTGCACACACGATACAAAACTCCGTCCAACATTTTTAACCTCTCCCACTGTTTGAGAGTCTTCAGGATTTTTAACGAATCTTTTGTCCTCTCACGTCTTGATGGCCTCCTGCCACGGGAGACATAAGAAAGAACTCGAGCCAAAACAGGATCTTCTGACTGTTTATCCTGAAGCTCTTTCAGTGTAAATACTGGCAGCACACTTTGCCCAGCTGGAATTAAGTTGTGCACATCCTGAGTAAGCCAATAATGCACTTCTCCCATAGGGCCTGCATTCCACTCAACCTGGTTCATCAGTAGGGTCGACACTTCATCTGAGGAGAACGAGAAACCATTTGGCTGTTGGTCAGAGACAGGGGGTTCGACACTTTGACACTTAGCACTGATTCTGAAAGCATGCTGTACTACATCCTCTTTGAAGTGATTGGCCTCCTCCAGCAGTCTCTCGTAAGGCTCTGTTACCAACCTCCGACTTGCACGTCCTTTGACAAAAGGTTGTCGACTCATGGCATCTGCCACCACGTTCTTGCTCCCGGGGATGTACTGGATACTAAAGTCATACGGTGCCAACTTGGCGACCCACCTCTGCTCACACGCATCGAGCTTTGGCTTCGTCAGGATGTATGTCAACGGATTATTATCCGTCCAGACGGTGAAGGAATGACCTTTCAGCCAGTGGCTGAATTTGTCACAGACAGACCACTTTAAAGCCAGGAACTCCAAGCGGTGGGCAGGGTAATTGCTTTGTGCACGTGAGAGGGCCTTACTAGCGAAAGCGACAGGACGTGCTCTAGTTTCGCCCTCCGAGACTTGAGAAAGTACAGCGCCCAATCCATCCAGAGAGGCGTCTGTTGACAGGATGAAGGGGCGGTTGAAATCTGGGTGTGCAAGCACTACTGACTCCAAAAGGGCTGACTTTAGATGATTGAAGGAGTCACGCTGTTCCCTCCTCCAATCGCTTGGGTTCAGCCTCCTGAAGGCAGATGGCTTTGTTCCGCTACCCTTTTGTCCCCTCGGTGCAGCGGTCAGTGCGAACAAGGGTTTAGCTATGCTAGAGCAGTTCTGTATGAATCGCTGATAAAACATAACCATGCCCAGGAACGACTTTATTTTTTTTTGAGACGGCGTAACCCCATCTTCCATCATAAGGTCTGTTTCGGTTATCGCTGCAATGGCTTGAACTTTGTCGGGGTCGGCCGTTACCCCTCTCTCATCAATCACATGACCAAGGAACCGTACACTCCGACGTAGCAGGTGGCACTTTTTCGGGGCAAGTTTTAGACCATGGGTTCTCAGGCGGCTGAACACCATCTCGAGCCTTTCCATCATCATACTCTCATTTGGTGCAAATACTAGAAGGTCGTCTAGGTAACAGAGAATGGTAAGAAAGTTCTGGTCCCCGAATATGCCCATCATTAGACGCATAAAACTTGCAGGACTGTTGCACAAACCTTGGGGGAGTCGGTTGAACTCATAGAGTCCCATTGGTGTTGTGAACGCAGTGAATGTTTTATCTTCCTCTGCCATCTCTATATTGTAGAATCCTGAGGTAAGATCCATAGCACTGAATATGGCATTGCCGCCAAGCGCAGCTAGACAATCTGCCTGGTGAGGCAAAGGATGGGCGTCTTTAGTAGTGCGGGCATTCAGCCATCGATAGTCGACACAGATGCGTAAATCTCCGCTTTTCTTCCAGACGAGCACCAGCGGGGAGGCCCACTCACTTGAGGATTTACGAATTATCTCAAGCTCCTCCATTTCTGAAAGAACATGTCTGAGCTTGTGGTAATGGGCGGGTGGCACACGTCGGTAAGGCAGTCTAAAGGGGCGACTATCTGCAAGATGTATTCGGTGAGAGAAATCCTTTGCTTTGCCACAGTCTAATTTACTCTTTGAGAACACGTCCTCATATTTACATACTAGCTGTACAAGTTGTTCCTTCCAATGCGATGACACCTCACAAGACCCAACATCAAGGTCGCTTAAACCGATTTTGCTCAGTCTATCGCAGAAACTTGAATCAGCGGGTCTACTGTCAGAGACTGAAACACCTGCAGTTTGGTTCATGACTTTTAGCTCATTACTGGCTAGATGCTGGGGACTGATATCCAAGTCCTCCAAAGCTACACAAGGGTATACATCAGCCAACTTGGTGTTCCTCCGCAATGTTATGGGCTTTTCTGTAGCATTTAGCACCTTGACTGGCACCCATCTGTCACCACTCATGGAGGCTACCACCCGCCCAATGACAATGTTCTTATGTGACTGAGACTTTGCAGGCTCCACAAGGACAGCACTTCCCTCAGAAACAGGTGTGGAAGCAGGTAAGCGTCCCCAGACGAGATGTTCTTGCTGAGGACACAGCACTACGGCCTGGGTGAGTTTGGCCGTTCCTATCTTGTCGGGCATTTCGGTGCCTTTCCACCTGTGTAGGCCAGACAACATATCCAGAAACTGCATAATATCTTCATCTCCTGAACTTTCAGGTCGATTTAGGACACGCCAGTACCCATGTGTACTCTTCATCTGGCTGATGATGTATTTGATAACATTAGTGCCCAAGATCATTTCGTCTCGCTGACCAGGTACGACAAGAGTGGGAACACTAACCTCATGTCCATACACTTCCATTTCAAGCTGGTAGATACTCTCTGGTTGAATGCTAACACCACCGCAACCAACAAGGACGATATCAGGGCGCATTTCACTGGGGGTGAGCGCAACTCCTGCACTCTTCAACTTGCGTTCGGCCTCCACATTCATAGTACAGGCCATGGACCCACTATCAAGCAGAGCACGTAATGTAACTGGGGCCCCTGAAACGACAACATCAGTGTAAAACAGGCTGTCAGCTCTTTCTAACTTCATTACATTTTGATATAGAACACTTTTATCAGGAATTGCTTTGCAGCTTTCTTCATACACCCGAAGGTCATCTTTGCTGTTGAGGGTTTCACTTTTCCCGCTCACATAGTCCCCTCCCCAATGTGAGCAGGAAAGTTTTCCTGAGGGTGAGGCACCATGTTCGGCTGGGAGGCTGGTTCTGTAACATTAGGACAATCTTTACGCTGGTGTCCAACCCTCATGCAGACAAGACACCGTCTCTCTCGCATGCAATGTGAGTGAGTGGAGTGTGTTGTGTCTCCACAATGCGGCAAGACAGAAAGCGAGCTCCATGTGTTTGGATGGGCCTTGAAGGACCATACGCCGGCTGACTAGTCCGTTCAAGCACTCTCTCTAACATGCTGAGGACACGTTCTAATGCATCAGGATTGACTGCATCACCTGTCTTAGGATGGCTACTTGGAGTGCATGCTGCGGCATTGATAGCAGTTATTTCACTTTCCACAACTTCAACGTTAGAAGTTGCTGTAGCTGTCGATACTTGAAGGGTGCGAGGCATAACTGTACTGGGTGCTCTGCAAAACTGACTTTCCCTCTGATGTTCATCAATGGCCTCCTGTATCTCTTCGACCGACCATTTGCTCATAGGCTTGCATTTAAACACACTGGACAGTTCTGGGTCAGGGCAGTTTCGTATGAACATCATGGCTACTTCCACACTCATGTTCTCCATGTTACTCCCACTACGTTCTAAGTGACCCTTGGCTCGTTCAGCTGCAGAGTTCAATCTCACCCAATAGTCGACGGGGCTTTCCTTAGCTTTAGGCTGTGTTGCGTAGAAATCTGCCAATGGCAACAGTGACACTGGGTGATCGCTAAAGTAGTGTCTCAACATATCATAAATTTTCTCAACACTCGCTGGACTGGTAGAAGCTGTGCTTTTTAGTCCCACTTTGATTATATTTTTAGCCCTTCCTAGGAGGTGACTCATGACGGTATCGGCTTTCTCTGCTTCGGGGCAACTGCTTTTCTGCAAGTACAGTTCCATAACATCTATCCATTCTTGTACTGTGTACTTGTCACTCTGGTCTCCCTTGAACATGGGTGGCTCTTTGATGTCAGACCTCACTATAAAGTTGACTTTGGGGGGATTCAGAATGGAGCACACTCTTGGTTAGCTCTGGTGGACTTGTAGGTAACGGGTTGACTACACTCTGACTGGCTAGCAAGTGGCTGATTATGGACTCACCAATCTGACTACCCAGCTCTCCTATTAACTCTCGTAGCTGCTGTGCGACGTTGGGGCTGGGGTCAGATGGAGTGGAACACGTTGGCTGTGCTAACTCTGGATGGGGATTTACTTTTGGCTCTGACAAGGTACTTGGAAATAACAGTTTTGGTATGGCCCCTGTATTCTCTCTTACACTATACAGACCCCTACCCCTACCCCCACCAGCTAATGGAGTGAATATATCAGAAGTGTTTCGACCTCTTCCAGCCATTCTGAATGGTAAGATAAAAATGAAACCCAAATAAAATAACAGAAATTTGTGAAATATGTAGATATACAGTGGTTACAGATTTCCAAAAATGAACTCAATCTTCAAAGGAATGTAAATGTGAATGTCAACGTCCAATTTGTGCAAATGTCCGATGTACGCTTGCGTGTAAAGTGTACGGCGCAGTCTGGAATTAAGTGGAACTTCACGGTGGAACAGGTAAACACGTGTGTGTGTGTGTGCAAGTGCAAATGTCCGAATAACTTCACTTGAATATCTGCTGTGCAGATCCTCTGGCCACGCAGAACACGTCACAGCACACTGCTAGACCCCGGCGATCGGCTGCAGCTGACCAAGTGGATCCGGGTCACGGCACCAGTTTTATGTAGCAGACTTCAAGTGGTAACCACAGGACACCATGGAAACACGACCACTCAACGACTGAAGTGATGATATTAAGTGTTATTTATTCACCTTAAACAGAGAAGTGAGGCAAAATTAGGGACATTCAAGAAGGCCTAACGTTACTCTCTAATTCCTCCGCTTCCCCGTCTGCAATACACCATGCGCCTGAGTGCGAACGCTTAAAGGAGAAGCGATATATAGCATTTAACATGTAAACAATGTTGCTGAATTACCCCACATAACAGGACAGCACTCACAGGAAAAATAAATGGAAATAAAATAACAGAAAAATGTTAACATACAAAAATGTTATAAATTCACTCAAATGCACATATAAATGTACTTTAAACTGATTGCTGAACCACTGTGTGTATAATAAAGTTCCTATTTTACACAAACAGTCTCATTGTATGAAGATATACAACAAGGCATTTTAGAGTGAAATTAATATATACTGGAGTACACAACTATCAAGTTAAACTCACA